>NC_092458.1:100032726-100200226 GCF_047495875.1 Pithys albifrons albifrons | reverse complement strand
AACCCTAACCCTAACCCTAACCCTAATCGTAACCCTAAACCCTAACACTAACCCTAATGCTTACTGTAAAGAGTGAGGGTCCCTAACCCAACCCTAACCCTAACCCTAACCCTAACCCTAACCCAAACCCTAAGCCTAACCCTAATGTTTACTGTAAACTGTGGGGGTCCCAAACCATAACCCTAACCCTAACTCTAACCCTAACCCTAACCCTAACCCTAACCCTAAACCTAACCGTAACCCTAAACCTAACCTTAACCCTAACCCTAATCCTATCCCTAATCCGAACCCTAACACTATCCCTAATGCTTACTGTAAAGAGTGGGGGTCCCTAACCCATCCCTAACCCTAACTCCAGGATTGGAGCTCTCTTTCTGGATGCAAAGCACAGTTGTTCCTTAGGGGAAGCTCAACGAGCAAAGTGCAACTTTGCTTTGCTAACAAGTGAAAGGGTCGATTCCTGTCAGACAGAAGACATCAGGACACACATTTCTTAGGGCCTCGGGAAGTGAATAATATGCATCTGAGAATCCAGGACTGGATCTTTCTTTCTCAGGAAAAACAACTTTGTTCCTTAGGGGAAGCTCATCTCGCAAAGTGCAACATTTCTTTGCTAACAAGAGAAACAGCTGATTCTTGCAAGACAGGAAGCACAAGGACACACATTTCTTAAGGCTTTGGTAAGTGAATAATATGCATCTGAGAATCCTGGCCTGGATCTTTCTTTCTCGGTGAGAAAAACAACTTTGTTCCTTAGGGGAAGCTCAACTCGCAAAGTGCAACTTTTCGTTGCTAACAAAAGAACCAGCTCATTCGTTCAAGACAGAAAGCAAAAAGACACACATTTCTTATGGCTTTGATAAGTGAATCATATGCATTCGAGAATGCAGGTCTGGAGCTTTCTTCCTTGGTGAAAACACAGTTGTTACGTACAGGAAGCTCCTATCGCAAAGTGCACCTTTGCTCTTCTAACACGTGAAACTCTTGATTTCTGACAGACAGGAGACATCAGGGCACATATTTCTTATGGCTTTGGAAAGTAAATCATATACATCTAAAACTCCAGGGCTGGAGCTTGCTTTCACGGTGCAAAGCACTGTTGTTCCTTAGAGGAAGCTCAACGAGCAAAGTGTAACTTTGCTTTGCTAACAGGCGAAACGGTCGATTCCTGACAGACAGAAGGCATCAGGACACAGTATTCTTATGGCTCTGGCTAGTGAATGACATGCATCAGAGAATCCAGGATTGGAGCTCTCTTTCTGGATGCAAAGCACAGTTGTTCCTTAGGGGAAGCTCAACGAGCAAAGTGCAACTTCGCTTTGCTAACAAGTGAAACGGTCGATTCCTGTCAGAGAGAAGACCTCAGGACACACATTTCTTAGGGCCTCGGGAAGTGAATAATATGCATCTGAGATTCCAGTACTGGATCTTTCTTTCTCAGGAAAAACAACTTTGTTCCTTAGAGGAAGCTCAACGAGCAAAGTGCAACTTTTCTTCGCTAACAAGAAAAACAGCTGATTCTCTCAAGACAGGAAGCACATGGACAAACATTTCTTAGGGGCTCGGTAAGTGAATAATATGCATCTGAGAATCCAGGACTTTCTTTCTCGGTGAGAAACAACTTTGTTCCTTAGGGGAAGCTCATCTCGCAAAGCGCAACTTTTCGTTGCTAACAAGAGAAAGAGCTGATTCTTGCAAGACAGAAAGCATAAGGACACACATTTCTTATGGCTTTGGTAAGTGAATAATATGCATCTGAGAATCCAGGCCTGGATCTTTCTTTCTCGGTGAAAAACAACTTTGTTCCTTAGGGGAAACTCAACTCGCAAAGTGCAACTTTTCGTTGCTAACAAGAGAACCAGCTGACTCTTTCAAGACAGGAAGCAAAAGGACACACATTTCTTATGGCTTTGATAAGTGAATCATATGCATTCGAGAATGCAGGTGTGGAGCTTTCTTCCTTGGTGAAAACACAGTTGTTACGTACGGGAAGCTCCTATCTCAAAGCGCACCTTTCCTCTTCTAACACGTGGAACTCTTGATTTCTGACAGACAGGAGACATCAGGGCACATATTTCTTATGGCTTTGGAAAGTAAATCATATACATCTAAAACTCCAGGGCTGGAGCTTGCTTTCACGGTGCAAAGCCCTGTTGCTCTTTAGGGGAAGCTCAACGAGCATAGTGTAACTTTGCTTTGCTAACAGGCGAAACGGTCGATTCCTGTCAGACAGAAGGCATCAGGACACAGTATTCTTATGGCTCTGGCTAGTGAATGACATGCATCAGAGAATCCAGGATTGGATCTTTCTTTCTGGATGCAAAGCACAGTTGTTCCTTAGGGGAAGTTTAACGAGCAAAGTGCAACCTTGCTTTGCTAACAAGTGAAACGGTCGATTCCTGTCAGACAGAAGACATCAGGACACACATTTCTTAGGGACTCGGGAAGTGAATAATATGCATCTGAGAATCCAGGACTGGATCTTTCTTTCTCAGGAAAAACAACTTTGTTCCTTAGGGGAAGCTCATCTCGCAAAGTGCAACTTTTCTTTGCTAACAAGAGAAAGAGCTGATTCTTGCAAGACAGGAAGCACAAGGACACACATTTCTTAAGGCTTTGGTAAGTGAATAATATGCATCTGAGAATCCAGGCCTGGATCTTTCTTTCTCGGTGAGAAAAACAACTTTGTTCCTTAGGGGAAGCTCAACTCGCAAAGTGCAACTTTTCGTTGCTAACAAGAGAACCAGCTCTTTCGTTCAAGACAGAAAGCAAAAAGACACACATTTCTTATGGCTTTGATAAGTGAATCATATGCATTCGAGAATGCAGGTCTGGAGCTTTCTTTCTTGGTGAAAACACAGTTGTTGCGTACGGGAAGCTCCTATCGCAAAGTGCACCTTTGCTCTTCTAACACGTGAAACTCTTGATTTCTGACAGACAGGAGAAATCAGGGCACATATTTCTTATGGTTTTGGAAAGTAAATCATATACATCTAAAACTCCAGGGCTGTAGCTTGCTTTCACGGTGCAAAGCACTGTTGTTCCTTAGGGGAAGCTCAACGAGCAAAGTGCAAATTTGCTTTGCTATCAAGTAAAACAGTCAATTCCTGTCAGACAGAAGGCATCAGGACACACATTTCTTATGGCTTCGGTAAGTGAATAATATGCATCTGAGAATCCAGGACTTTCTTTCTAGGTGAGAAACAACTTTGTTCCTTAGGGGAAGCTCATCTCGCAAAGCGCAACTTTTCGTTGCTAACAAGAGAAAGAGCTGATTCTTGCAAGACAGAAAGCATAAGGACACACATTTCTTATGGCTTTGGTAAGTGAATTATATGCATCTGAGAATCCTGGCCTGGATCTTTCTTTCTCGGTGAAAAACAACTTTGTTCCTTAGGGGAAGCTCAACTCGCAAAGTGCAACATTTCGTTGCTAACAAGAGAAAGAGCTGATTCTTTCAGGACAGAAAGCAAACACATTTCTTATGGCTTTGATAAGTGAATCATATGCATTCGAGAATGCAGGTCTGGAGCCTTCTTCCTTGGTGAAAACACAGTTGTTACGTACAGGAAGCTCCTATCGCAAAGTGCACCTTTGCTCTTCTAACACGTGAAACTCTTGATTTCTGACAGACAGGAGACATCAGGGCACATATTTCTTATGGTTTTGGAAAGTAAATCATATACATCTAAAACTCCAGGGCTGGAGCTTGCTTTCACGGTGCAAAGCACTGTTGTTCCTTAGGGGAAGCTCAACGAGCAAAGTGTAACTTTGCTTTGCTAACAGGCGAAACGGTCGATTCCTGTCAGACAGAAGGCATCAGAACACAGTATTCTTATGTCTCTGGCTAGTGAATGACATGCATCAGAGAATCCAGGATTGGAGATCTCTTTCTGGATGCAAAGCACAGTTGTTCCTTAGGGGAAGCTCAACGAGCAAATTGCAACTTTGCTTTGCTAACAAGTGAAACAGTCGATTCCTGTCAGACAGAAGACATCAGGACACACATTTCTTAGGGCCTCGGTAAGTGAATAATATGCATCTGCGAATCCAGGACTTTCTTTCTCGGTGAAAAACAACTTTGTTCCTTAGGGGAAGCTCATCTCGCAAAGTGCAACTTTTCGTTGCGAACAAGAGAAACAGCTGATTCTTGCAAGACAGGAAGTACAAGGGCACACATTTCTTAAGGCTTTGGTAAGTGAATAATATGCATCTGAGAATCCAGGCCTGGATCTTTCTTTCTCGGCGAAAAACAACTTTGTTCCTTAGGGGAAGCTCAACTCGCAAAGTGCAACTTTTCGTTGCTAACAAGAGAATCAGCTGATTCTTTCAAGACAGAAAGCATAAGGACACACATTTCTTATGGCTTTGATAAGTGAATCATATGCATTCGAGAATGCAGGTCTGGAGCTTTCTTCCTTGGTGAAAACACCGTTGTTACCTACGGGAAGCTCCTATCGCAAAGTGCACCTTTGCTCTTCTAACACGTGGAACTCTTGATTTCTGACAGACAGGAGACATCAGGGCACATATTTCTTATGGTTTTGGAAAGTAAATCATATACATCTAAAACTCCAGGGCTGGAGCTTGCTTTCACGGTGCAAAGCACTGTTGTTCCTTAGGGGAAGCTCAACGAGCAAAGTGTAACTGCTTTGCTAACAGGCGAAACGGTCGATTCCTGTCAGACAGAAGGCATCAGAACACAGTATTCTTATGGCTCTGGCTAGTGAATGACATGCATCAGAGAATCCAGGATTGGATCTCTCTTTCTCGATCTAAAGCACAGTTGTTTCTTAGGGGAAGCTCAACGAGCAAAGTGCAACTTTGCTTTGCAAACAAGTGAAACAGTCAATTCCTGTCAGACAGAAGGCATCAGGACACACATTTCTTAGGGACTCGGGAAGTGAATAATGTGCATCTGAGAATCCAGGACTGGATTTTTCTTTCTCAGGAAAAACAACTTTGTTCCTTAGGGGAAGCTCATCTCGCAAAGCGCAAGTTTTCGTTGCTAACAAGAGAAAGAGCTGATTCTTGCAAGACAAAAGCATAAGGGCACACATTTCTTAAGGCTTTGGTAAGTGAATAATATGCATCTGCGAATTCAGGCCTGGATCTTTCTTTCTCGGTGAAAAACAACTTTGTTCCTTAGGGGAAGCTCAACTCGCAAAGTGCAACTTTTCGTTGCTAACAAGAGAATCAGCTGATTCTTTCAAGACAGAAAGCAAAAGGACACATATTTCTTATGGCTTTGATAAGTGAATCATATGCATTCCTGAATGCAGGTCTGGAGCTTTCTTCCTTGGTGAAAACACCGTTGTTACGTACGGGAAACTCCTATGCAAAGTGCACATTTCCTCTTCTAACACGTGAAACTCTTGATTTCTGACAGACAGGAGACATCAGGGCACATATTTCTTATGGCTTTGGAAAGTAAATCATATACATCTAAAACTCCAGGGCTGGAGCTTGCTTTCACGGTGCAAAGCCCTGTTGCTCTTTAGGGGAAGCTCAACGAGCATAGTGTAACTTTGCTTTGCTAACAGGCGAAACGGTCGATTCCTGTCAGACAGAAGGCATCAGGACACAGTATTCTTATGGCTCTGGCTAGTGAATGACATGCATCAGAGAATCCAGGATTGGAGCTCTCTTTCTGGATGCAAAGCACAGTTGTTCCTTAGGGGAAGTTTAACGAGCAAAGTGCAACCTTGCTTTGCTAACAAGTGAAACGGTCGATTCCTGTCAGACAGAAGACATCAGGACACAGTATTCTTATGGCTCTGGCTAGTGAATGAAATGCATCAGAGAATCCAGGATTGGATCATTCTTTCTCAGGAAAAACAACTTTTTTCCTTAGGGGAAGCTCATCTCGCAAAGTGCAACTTTTCTTTGCTAACAAGAAAAAGAGCTAATTCTTGCAAGACAGGAAGAACAAGGACACACATTTCTTATGGCTTTGGTAAGTGAATAATATGCATCTGAGAATCCAGGCCTGGATCTTTCTTTCTCGGTGAAAAACAACTTTGTTCCTTAGGGGAAGGTCAACGAGCAAGGTGCAACATTGCTTTGCTATCAAGTTAAACAGTCAATTCCTGTCAGACAGAAGGCATCAGGACACACATTTCTTATGGCTTCGGTAAGTGAATAATATGCATCTGAGAATCCAGGACTGGATCTTTCTTTCTCAGGAAAAACAACTTTGTTCCTTAGGGGAAGCTTATCTCGCAAAGCGCAAGTTTTCGTTGCTAACAAGAGAAATAGCTGATTCTTGCAAGACAGAAAGCATAAGGACACACATTTCTTATGGCTTTGGTAGGTGAATAATATGCATCTGCGAATCCAGGCCTGGATCTTTCTTTCTCGGTGAAAAACAACTTTCTTCCTTAGGGGAAGCTCATCTCGCAAAGCGCAACTTTTCTTTGCTAACAAGAGAACCAGCTGATTCTTTCAAGACAGAAAGCAAAAGGACACACATTTCTTATAGCTTTGATAAGTGCATCATATGCATTCGAGAATGCAGGTCTGGAGCTTTCTTTCTCGGTGAAAAACAACTTTGTTCCTTAGGGGAAGCTCAACTCGCAAAGTGCAACTTTTCGTTGCTATCAGAGAAACAGCTGATACTTCAAGACAGAGAGCTTAAGGACACACATTTCTCATGGCTTTGATAAGTGAATCATATGCATTCGAGAATGCAGGTCTGGAGCTTTCTTCCTTGGTGAAAACACAGTTGTTGCGTACGGGAAGCTCCTATCGCAAAGTGCACCTTTGCTCTTCTAACTCGTGAAACTCTTGATTTCTGACAGACAGGAGACATCAGGGCACATATTTCTTATGGCTTTGGAAAGTAAATCATATACATCTAAAATTCCAGGGCTGGAGCTTGCTTTCACGGTGCAAAGCACTGTTCTTCCATAGGGGAAGCTCAACGAGCAAAGTGTAACTTTGCTTTGCTAACAGGCGAAACGGTCGATTCCTGACAGACAGAAGGCATCAGGACACAGTATTCTTATGGCTCTGGCTAGTGAATGACATGCATCTGAGAATCCAGGATTGGAGCTCTCGTTCTGGGTGCAAAGCACAGTTGTTCCTTAGGGGAAGCTCAACGAACAAATTGCAACTTTGCTTTGCTAACAAGCGAAACGGTCGATTCCTGTCAGACAGAAGGCATCAACACACACATTTCTTAGGGCCTCGGTAAGTGAATAATATGCATCTGAGAATCCAGGACTGGATCTTTCTTTCTCGGTGAAAAACAACTTTGTTCCTTAGGGGAAGCTCAACTCGCAAAGTGCAACTTTTCGTTGCTAACAGAGAAACAGCTGATTCTTCAAGACAGAAAGCAAAAGGACACACATTTCTTATGGCTTTGATAAGTGAATCATATGCATTCCTGAATGCAGGTCTGGAGCTTTCTTCCTTGGTGAAAACACCGTTGTTACCTACGGGAAGCTCCTATCTCAAAGCGCACCTTTCCTCTTCTAACACGTGGAACTCTTGATTTCTGACAGACAGGAGACATCAGGGCACATATTTCTTATGGCTTTGGAAAGTAAATCATATACATCTAAAACTCCAGGGCTGGAGCTTGCTTTCACGGTGCAAAGCCCTGTTGCTCTTTAGGGGAAGCTCAACGAGCATAGTGTAACTTTGCTTTGCTAACAGGCGAAACGGTCGATTCCTGTCAGACAGAAGGCATCAGGACACAGTATTCTTATGGCTCTGGCTAGTGAATGACATGCATCAGAGAATCCAGGATTGGATCTTTCTTTCTGGATGCAAAGCACAGTTGTTCCTTAGGGGAAGTTTAACGAGCAAAGTGCAACCTTGCTTTGCTAACAAGTGAAACGGTCGATTCCTGTCAGACAGAAGACATCAGGACACACATTTCTTAGGGACTCGGGAAGTGAATAATATGCATCTGAGAATCCAGGACTGGATCTTTCTTTCTCAGGAAAAACAACTTTGTTCCTTAGGGGAAGCTCATCTCGCAAAGTGCAACTTTTCTTTGCTAACAAGAGAAAGAGCTGATTCTTGCAAGACAGGAAGCACAAGGACACACATTTCTTAAGGCTTTGGTAAGTGAATAATATGCATCTGAGAATCCAGGCCTGGATCTTTCTTTCTCGGTGAGAAAAACAACTTTGTTCCTTAGGGGAAGCTCAACTCGCAAAGTGCAACTTTTCGTTGCTAACAAGAGAACCAGCTCTTTCGTTCAAGACAGAAAGCAAAAAGACACACATTTCTTATGGCTTTGATAAGTGAATCATATGCATTCGAGAATGCAGGTCTGGAGCTTTCTTTCTTGGTGAAAACACAGTTGTTGCGTACGGGAAGCTCCTATCGCAAAGTGCACCTTTGCTCTTCTAACACGTGAAACTCTTGATTTCTGACAGACAGGAGAAATCAGGGCACATATTTCTTATGGTTTTGGAAAGTAAATCATATACATCTAAAACTCCAGGGCTGTAGCTTGCTTTCACGGTGCAAAGCACTGTTGTTCCTTAGGGGAAGCTCAACGAGCAAAGTGCAAATTTGCTTTGCTATCAAGTAAAACAGTCAATTCCTGTCAGACAGAAGGCATCAGGACACACATTTCTTATGGCTTCGGTAAGTGAATAATATGCATCTGAGAATCCAGGACTTTCTTTCTAGGTGAGAAACAACTTTGTTCCTTAGGGGAAGCTCATCTCGCAAAGCGCAACTTTTCGTTGCTAACAAGAGAAAGAGCTGATTCTTGCAAGACAGAAAGCATAAGGACACACATTTCTTATGGCTTTGGTAAGTGAATTATATGCATCTGAGAATCCTGGCCTGGATCTTTCTTTCTCGGTGAAAAACAACTTTGTTCCTTAGGGGAAGCTCAACTCGCAAAGTGCAACATTTCGTTGCTAACAAGAGAAAGAGCTGATTCTTTCAGGACAGAAAGCAAACACATTTCTTATGGCTTTGATAAGTGAATCATATGCATTCGAGAATGCAGGTCTGGAGCCTTTTTCCTTGGTGAAAACACAGTTGTTACGTACAGGAAGCTCCTATCGCAAAGTGCACCTTTGCTCTTCTAACACGTGAAACTCTTGATTTCTGACAGACAGGAGACATCAGGGCACATATTTCTTATGGTTTTGGAAAGTAAATCATATACATCTAAAACTCCAGGGCTGGAGCTTGCTTTCACGGTGCAAAGCACTGTTGTTCCTTAGGGGAAGCTCAACGAGCAAAGTGTAACTTTGCTTTGCTAACAGGCGAAACGGTCGATTCCTGTCAGACAGAAGGCATCAGAACACAGTATTCTTATGTCTCTGGCTAGTGAATGACATGCATCAGAGAATCCAGGATTGGAGATCTCTTTCTGGATGCAAAGCACAGTTGTTCCTTAGGGGAAGCTCAACGAGCAAATTGCAACTTTGCTTTGCTAACAAGTGAAAGGGTCGATTCCTGTCAGACAGAAGACATCAGGACACACATTTCTTAGGGCCTCGGTAAGTGAATAATATGCATCTGCGAATCCAGGACTTTCTTTCTCGGTGAGAAACAACTTTGTTCCTTAGGGGAAGCTCATCTCGCAAAGTGCAACTTTTCGTTGCGAACAAGAGAAACAGCTGATTCTTGCAAGACAGGAAGTACAAGGGCACACATTTCTTAAGGCTTTGGTAAGTGAATAATATGCATCTGAGAATCCAGGCCTGGATCTTTCTTTCTCGGCGAAAAACAACTTTGTTCCTTAGGGGAAGCTCAACTCGCAAAGTGCAACTTTTCGTTGCTAACAAGAGAATCAGCTGATTCTTTCAAGACAGAAAGCATAAGGACACACATTTCTTATGGCTTTGATAAGTGAATCATATGCATTCGAGAATGCAGGTCTGGAGCTTTCTTCCTTGGTGAAAACACCGTTGTTACCTACGGGAAGCTCCTATCGCAAAGTGCACCTTTGCTCTTCTAACACGTGGAACTCTTGATTTCTGACAGACAGGAGACATCAGGGCACATATTTCTTATGGTTTTGGAAAGTAAATCATATACATCTAAAACTCCAGGGCTGGAGCTTGCTTTCACGGTGCAAAGCACTGTTGTTCCTTAGGGGAAGCTCAACGAGCAAAGTGTAACTGCTTTGCTAACAGGCGAAACGGTCGATTCCTGTCAGACAGAAGGCATCAGAACACAGTATTCTTATGGCTCTGGCTAGTGAATGACATGCATCAGAGAATCCAGGATTGGATCTCTCTTTCTCGATCTAAAGCACAGTTGTTTCTTAGGGGAAGCTCAACGAGCAAAGTGCAACTTTGCTTTGCAAACAAGTGAAACAGTCAATTCCTGTCAGACAGAAGGCATCAGGACACACATTTCTTAGGGACTCGGGAAGTGAATAATGTGCATCTGAGAATCCAGGACTGGATTTTTCTTTCTCAGGAAAAACAACTTTGTTCCTTAGGGGAAGCTCATCTCGCAAAGCGCAAGTTTTCGTTGCTAACAAGAGAAAGAGCTGATTCTTGCAAGACAAAAGCATAAGGGCACACATTTCTTAAGGCTTTGGTAAGTGAATAATATGCATCTGCGAATTCAGGCCTGGATCTTTCTTTCTCGGTGAGAAAAACAACTTTGTTCCTTAGGGGAAGCTCAACTCGCAAAGTGCAACTTTTCGTTGCTAACAAGAGAATCAGCTGATTCTTTCAAGACAGAAAGCATAAGGACACACATTTCTTATGGCTTTGATAAGTGAATCATATGCATTCCTGAATGCAGGTCTGGAGCTTTCTTCCTTGGTGAAAACACCGTTGTTACCTACGGGAAGCTCCTATCGCAAAGTGCACATTTCCTCTTCTAACACGTGAAACTCTTGATTTCTGACAGACAGGAGACATCAGGGCACATATTTCTTATGGCTTTGGAAAGTAAATCATATACATCTAAAATTCCAGGGCTGGAGCTTGCTTTCACGGTGCAAAGCACTGTTGTTCCTTAGGGGAAGCTCAACGAGCAAAGTGTAACTTTGCTTTGCTAACAGGCGAAACGGTCGATTCCTGTCAGACAGAAGGCATCAGGACACAGTATTCTTATGGCTCTGGCTAGTGAATGACAGGCATCAGAGAATCCAGGATTGGAGCTCTCTTTCTGGATGCAAAGCACAGTTGTTCCTTAGGGGAAGCTCAACGAGCAAAGTGCAACTTTGCTTTGCTAACAAGTGAAACGGTCGATTCCTGTCAGAGAGAAGACCTCAGGACACACATTTCTTAGGGCCTCGGGAAGTGAATAATATGCATCTGAGATTCCAGTACTGGATCTTTCTTTCTCAGGAAAAACAACTTTGTTCCTTAGAGGAAGCTCAACGAGCAAAGTGCAACTTTTCTTCGCTAACAAGAAAAACAGCTGATTCTCTCAAGACAGGAAGCACATGGACAAACATTTCTTAGGGGCTCGGTAAGTGAATAACATACATCTGAGAATCCAGGACTTTCTTTCTCGGTGAGAAACAACTTTGTTCCTTAGGGGAAGCTCATCTCGCAAAGCGCAACTTTTCGTTGCTAACAAGAGAAAGAGCTGATTCTTGCAAGACAGAAAGCATAACGACACACATTTCTTATGGCTTTGGTAAGTGAATAATATGCATCTGAGAATCCAGGCCTGGATCTTTCTTTCTCGGTGAAAAACAACTTTGTTCCTTAGGGGAAACTCAACTCGCAAAGTGCAACTTTTCGTTGCTAACAAGAGAACCAGCTGATTCTTTCAAGACAGAAAGCAAAAGGACACACATTTCTTATGGCTTTGATAAGTGAATCATATGCATTCGAGAATGCAGGTCTGGAGCTTTCTTCCTTGGTGAAAACACAGTTGTTACGTACGGGAAGCTCCTATCTCAAAGCGCACCTTTCCTCTTCTAACACGTGAAACTCTTGATTTCTGACAGACAGGAGACATCAGGGCACATATTTCTTATGGTTTTGGAAAGTAAATCATATACATCTAAAACTCCAGGGCTGGAGCTTGCTTTCACGGTGCAAAGCACTGTTGTTCCTTAGGGGAAGCTCAACGAGCAAAGTGTAACTTTGCTTTGCTAACAGGCGAAACGGTCGATTCCTGTCAGACAGAAGGCATCAGGACACAGTATTCTTATGGCTCTGGCTAGTGAATGAAATGCATCAGAGAATCCAGGATTGGATCTTTCTTTCTCAGGAAAAACAACTTTGTTCCTTAGGGGAAGCTCATCTCGCAAAGTGCAACTTTTCTTTGCTAACAAGAAAAACAGCTGATTCTTGCAAGACAGGAAGCACAAGGACACACATTTCTTATGGCTTTGGTAAGTGAATAATATGCATCTGAGAATCCAGGCCTGGATCTTTCTTTCTCGGGGAAAAACAACATTGTTCCTTAGGGGAAGGTCAACGAGCAAGGTGCAACATTGCTTTGCTATCAAGTGAAACAGTCAATTCCTGTCAGACAGAAGGCATCAGGACACACATTTCTTATGGCTTCGGTAAGTGAATAATATGCATCTGAGAATCCAGGACTGGATCTTTCTTTCTCAGGAAAAACAACTTTGTTCCTTAGGGGAAGCTCATCTCGCAAAGCGCAAGTTTTCGTTGCTAACAAGAGAAATAGCTGATTCTTGCAAGACAGAAAGCATAAGGACACACATTTCTTATGGCTTTGGTAGGTGAATAATATGCATCTGCGAATCCAGGCCTGGATCTTTCTTTCTCGGTGAAAAACAGCTTTGTTCCTTAGGGGAAGCTCAACTCGCAAAGTGCAACTTTTCGTTGCTAACAGAGAAACAGCTGATTCTTCAAGACAGAAAGCAAAAGGACACACATTTCTTATGGCTTTGATAAGTGAATCATATGCATTCGAGCATGCAGGTCTGGAGCTTTCTTCCTTGGTGAAAACACAGTTGTTAGGTACGGGAAGCTCCTACCGCAAAGTGCACCTTTGCTCTTCTAACACGTGAAACTCTTGATTTCTGACAGACAGGAGACATCAGGGCACATATTTCTTATGGCTTTGGAAAGTAAATCATATACATCTAAAACTCCAGGGCTGGAGCTTGCTTTCACGGTGCAAAGCACTCTTGTTCCTTAGAGGAAGCTCAACGAGCAAAGTGTAACTTTGCTTTGCTAACAGGCGGAAACGGTCGATTCCTGTCAGACAGAAGGCATCAGGACACAGTATTCTTATGGCTCTGGCTAGTGAATGACATGCATCAGAGAAACCAGGATTGGAGCTCTCTTTCTGGATGCAAAGCACAGTTGTTCCTTAGGGGAAGCTCAACGAGCAAAGTGCAACTTTGCTTTGCTAACAAGTGAAACGGTCGATTCCTGTCAGAGAGAAGACCTCAGGACACACATTTCTTAGGGCCTCGGGAAGTGAATAATATGCATCTGAGATTCCAGTACTGGATCTTTCTTTCTCAGGAAAAACAACTTTGTTCCTTAGAGGAAGCTCAACGAGCAAAGTGCAACTTTTCTTCGCTAACAAGAAAAACAGCTGATTCTCTCAAGACAGGAAGCACATGGACAAACATTTCTTAGGGGCTCGGTAAGTGAATAATATGCATCTGAGAATCCAGGACTTTCTTTCTCGGTGAGAAACAACTTTGTTCCTTAGGGGAAGCTCATCTCGCAAAGCGCAACTTTTCGTTGCTAACAAGAGAAAGAGCTGATTCTTGCAAGACAGAAAGCATAAGGACACACATTTCTTATGTCTTTGGTAAGTGAATAATATGCATCTGAGAATCCAGGCCTGGATCTTTCTTTCTCGGTGAAAAACAACTTTGTTCCTTAGAGGAAGCTCAACGAGCAAAGTGCAACTTTTCTTCGCTAACAAGAAAAACAGCTGATTCTCTCAAGACAGGAAGCACATGGACAAACATTTCTTAGGGGCTCGGTAAGTGAATAATATGCATCTGAGAATCCAGGACTTTCTTTCTCGGTGAGAAACAACTTTGTTCCTTAGGGGAAGCTCATCTCGCAAAGCGCAACTTTTCGTTGCTAACAAGAGAAAGAGCTGATTCTTGCAAGACAGAAAGCATAAGGACACACATTTCTTAATGGCTTTGGTAAGTGAATAATATGCATCTGAGAATCCAGGCCTGGATCTTTCTTTCTCGGTGAAAAACAACTTTGTTCCTTAGGGGAAACTCAACTCGCAAAGTGCAACTTTTCGTTGCTAACAAGAGAACCAGCTGACTCTTTCAAGACAGGAAGCAAAGGGACACACATTTCTTATGGCTTTGATAAGTGAATCATATGCATTCGAGAATGCAGGTCTGGAGCTTTCTTCCTTGGTGAAAACACAGTTGTTAGGTACGGGAAGCTCCTACCGCAAAGTGCACCTTTGCTCTTCTAACACGTGAAACTCTTGATTTCTGACAGACAGGAGACATCAGGGCACATATTTCTTATGGTTTTGGGAAGTATATCATATACATCTAAAACTCCAGGGCTGGAGGTTGCTTTCACGGTAAAAAGGACTGTTGTTCCTTAGGGGAAGCTCAGCGAGCAACGTGTAACTTTGCTTTGCTAACAGGCGGAAACGGTCGATTCCTGTCAGACAGAAGGCATCAGGACACAGTATTCTTATGGCTCTGGCTAGTGAATGACATGCATCTGAGAATCCAGGATTGGAGCTCTCGTTCTGGGTGCAAAGCACAGTTGTTCCTTAGGGGAAGCTCAACGAGCAAATTGCAACTTTGCTTTGCTAACAAGCGAAACGGTCGATTCCTGTCAGACAGAAGGCATCAACACACACATTTCTTAGGGCCTCGGTAAGTGAATAATATGCATCTGAGAATCCAGGACTGGATCTTTCTTTCTCAGGAAAAACAACTTTGTTCCTTAGGGGAAGCTCATCTCGCCGTTTTTCACCCTGAAATTCCAGACGGACAAAGTTCCTCCCAGGGAAAAGGTGCCAGGACAGAAAGCCGTTGTTCCTTTTCTAGGGTTAATGGGGCACCATCATTGGCACCTGAGAGCCCAAGCCTGCCAGGTTTCCCCTGAGCGCAAAGGTCAACGTTGCGTGCAACTTGCGGATACGGAATGTGCCGCTTTTAAGCCCAGAATTCCTGACGGATGAAGATTTCTCCTAGGGAAAAGGTGCCAGGACAGAAAGCTGTTGTTCCTTTTCTATGGTTAATGTTGCTCCATCATTGGCACCTGAGACCTGAAGGGTGCCACCTTTTCCCAGGGTGCAAAGCTCGACGGCGCGTGCTACTTGCGGGTCCGGGAGAAATGGGTTTTTTCAGCCCAGAATTCCAGACGGATGAAGATTCCTGCCAGGGAAAAGGTGCCAGGACAGAAAGCCGTTGTTCCTTTTCTAGGGTTAATGGGGCCCCATCATTGGCACCTGAGAGCCCAAGGCTGCCACCTTTTCCCTGGACACAAAGCTCGACGGTGCGTACCACAGGCATGTCCGGGAAAGTGCCGTTATTCAGCCCAGAATTCTCGACGTCTGAAGATTCCTGGTAGAGATAAGGTGCCAGGACAGAAAGTTCTTGTTCTTTTTCTTGAGTTAATGGGGCCCCATCATTGGCACCTGAGACCTGAAGGGTGCCACCTTTTCCCAGGGCGCAAAGCTCGACGGTGCCTGCCACGTGCGGGTCCGGGAAAGTGGTGTTTTTCAGTCCAGAATTCCAGACGGACGAAGATTCCTCCCAGGGAAAATGTGCCAGGATAGAAAGCGCTTATTCCTTTTCTAGGGTGAATGGGGCCTCATCATTGGCACCTGAGATTCCAAGGCTGCCACCTTTTCCCTGGGCGCAATACTGGACGCTGCGTGCCACTTGTGGGTTGGGGAAAGTGCCATTTTTCATCCCAGAATTCCAGACGCATGAAGATTCCTCAAAGGGAAAATTTGCCAGGACAGAAAGCCATTGTTCCTTTTCTGGGGTTAATGGGGCCCCATCATTGGCACCTGAGAGCCCAAGGCTCGCACCTTTTCCCTGGGTGCCAAGCTCAATGGTGCGTGCCACGTGCGGCTCTGGGAATGTGCCCTTTTTCTGCCTAGAATTCCTAACGGATGAAGATTCCTGGCAGAGAAAAAGTGCCAGGACAGAAAGCCATTATTCCTCTTCTAGGGTGAATGGGGCTCCATCATTGGCACCTGAGACCCCAAGGCTGCCACCTTTTCCCTTGGCGCAAAGCTCGACAGTGCGTGCCACTTGCGGGTCCCGGAACGTGCCGGTTTTCTGCCAAGAATTCCAAACGGATGAAGATTCCTGCCAGGGAAAAGGTGCCAGGACAGAAAGCCATTCTATCTTTTCTAGGGTAAATGAGGCCCCATCATTGGCACCTGAGAGCCCAAGGCTGCCACCATTTCCCTGGGCGCAAATGTTGACGGTGCATGCCACGTGCAGCTCTGGGATAGTGCCGTTTTTCAGACCAGAATTCCAGATGGACAAAGTTCCTCCCAGAGAAAAGGTGCCAGGACAGAAATTCGTTGTTCCTTCTCTAGGGATAATGGGGCCCCATCATTGGCACCTGAGAGCCCAAGCCTTCCAGGTTTCCCCTGAGCGCAAAGGTCGACGTTGCGTGCCACTTGCGGATACGGGAAAGGTCCACTTTTAAGCCCAGAATTCCGGACGGACAAAGATTCCTGCCAGGGAAAAGGTGCCAGGACAGAAAGCCGTTGTTCCTTTTCTATGGTTAATGTTGCTCCATCATTGGCACCTGCAAGCCCAAGGCTGCCACCGTTTCCCTGGACGCAAAGCTCGACTCTGCGTGCCACGTGCGGGTTTGCGAAAATGCCGTTTTTCAGCCCAGAATTCATGATGGTCGAAGATTTCTCCCAGGGAAAAGGTGCCAGGACAGAAAGCCGTTCTATCTTTTCTAGGGTAAATGAGGCCCCATCATGGGCACCTGCGAGCCCAAGGCTGCCACCTTTTCCCAGGGGGCAAAGCTCGACAGTGCGTACCACGGGCAAGTCCGGAAAAGTGCCGTTATTCAGCCCAGAATTCTCGACGTCTGAAGATTCCGGGCAGAGATAAGGTGCCAGGACAGAAAGTTCTTGTTCTTTTTCTAGAGTTAATGGGGCCCCATCATTGGCACCTATGACCTGAAGGGTGCCACCTTTTCCCAGGGCGCAAAGCTCAACAGTGCGTGCCACGTGCGGGTCCGGGACTGTGCTATTTTTCTGCCCAGAATTCCCGACGGATGAAGATTCCTGCCAGGGAAAAGGTGCCAGGACAGAAAGCCATTATTCCTTTTCTAGGGTTAATGGGGCTCCATCATTGACGCCTGAGACCCCAAGGCTGCCACCTTTTCCCTGGGCGCAAAGCTCGACGGTGCGTGCCACATGCGGGTCCGGGAAACTGCCGTTTTTCTGCCCAGAATTCCAGACGGATGAAGATTCCTGCCAGGGAAAAGGTGCCAGGACAGAAAGCCATTCTATCTTTTCTAGGGTAAATGAGGACCTATCATTGGCACCTGAGATCCCAAGGCTGCCACCTTTTCCGTGGGTGCAAAAGTCGACGGTGCATGCCACGTGCAGCTCTGGGATAATGCCGTTTTTCAGCCCAGAATTCCAGAGGGATGAAGATTCCTGCCAGGGAAAAGGTGCCAGGACAGAAATCCATTGTTCCTTTTCTAGGGTTAATGGGACCCCATCATTGGCACCTGAGAGCCCTAGGCTGCCACCATTTCCCAGGGCGCAAAGGTCGACGTTGCGTGCCACGTGCGGGTCCGGGAAAGTGCCTCTTTTAAGCCGAGAATTGCAGACGGACAAAGATTCCTGCCAGGAAAAGGTGCCAGGACAGAAAGCGATTGTTCCTTTTCTAGGGTTAATGGGGCCCCATCATTGGCACCTGATTGCCCAAGGCTTCAACCTTTCCCCTGAGCGTAAAGCTCGACGTTGCGTGCAACTTGCGGATACGGGAAAGTGCCGCTTTCAAGGCCAGAATTCGCGACGGATCAAGATTCCTGGCAGAGGAAAAGTGCCAGGACAGAAAGCGGTTGTTCCTTTTCTAGGGTTAATGGGACCCCATCATTGGCACCTGAGAACCCAAGGCTGCCACCATTTCCCAGGGTGCAAAGCTCGACGGCGCGTGCTACTTGCGGGTCCAGGAGAAATGGGTTTTTTCAGCCCAGAATTCCAGACAGATGAAGATTCCTGCCAGGGAAAAGGTGCCAGGACAGAAAGCCGTTGTTCCTTTTCTAGGGTTAATGGGGCCCCATCATTGGCACCTGAGAGCCCAAGCCTGCCAGGTTTCCCCTGAGCGCAAAGGTCAACGTTGCGTGCAACTTGCGGATACGGGAATGTGCCGCTTTTAAGCCCAGAATTCCTGACGGATGAAGATTTCTCCTAGGGAAAAGGTGCCAGGACAGAAAGCTGTTGTTCCTTTTCTATGGTTAATGTTGCTCCATCATTGGCACCTGAGAGTCCAAGGCTGCCACCTTTTCCCAGGGTGCAAAGCTCGACGGCGCGTGCTACTTGCGGGTCCGGGAGAAATGGGTTTTTTCAGCCCAGAATTCCAGACGGATGAAGATTCCTGCCAGGGAAAAGGTGCCAGGACAGAAAGCCGTTGTTCCTTTTCTAGGGTTAATGGGGCTCCATCATTGGCGCCTGAGACCCCAAGGCTGCCACCTTTTCCCTGGGCGCAAAGCTCGACGGTGCGTGCCACATGCGGGTCCGGGAAACTGCCGTTTTTCTGCCCAGAATTCCAGACGGATGAAGATTCCTGCCAGGGAAAAGGTGCCAGGACAGAAAGCCGTTGTTCCTTTTCTAGGGTTAATGGGGCCCCATCATTGGCACCTGAGAGCCCAAGGCTGCCACCTTTTCCCTGGACACAAAGCTCGACGGTGCGTACCACAGGCATGTCCGGGAAAGTGCCGTTATTCAGCCCAGAATTCTCGACGTCTGAAGATTCCTGGTAGAGATAAGGTGCCAGGACAGAAAGTTCTTGTTCTTTTTCTTGAGTTAATGGGGCCCCATCATTGGCACCTGAGATTCCAAGGCTGCCACCTTTTCCCTGGGCGCAATACTGGACGCTGCGTGCCACTTGTGGGTTGAGGAAAGTGCCATTTTTCATCCCAGAATTCCAGACGCATGAAGATTCCTCAAAGGGAAAATTTGCCAGGACAGAAAGCCATTGTTCCTTTTCATGGGGTTAATGGGGCCCCATCATTGGCACCTGAGAGCCCAAGGCTCTCACCTTTTCCCTGGGTGCCAAGCTCAATGGTGCGGGCCACGTGCGGCTCTGGGAATGTGCCCTTTATCTGCCTAGAATTCCTAACGGATGAAGATTCCTGGCAGAGAAAAAGTGCCAGGACAGAAAGCCATTATTCCTCTTCTAGGGTGAATGGGGTTCCATCATTGGCACCTGAGACCCCAAGGCTGCCACCTTTTCCCTTGGCGCAAAGCTCGACAGTGCGTGCCACTTGCGGGTCCCGGAACGTGCCGGTTTTCTGCCAAGAATTCCAAACGGATGAAGATTCCTGCCAGGGAAAAGGTGCCAGGACAGAAAGCCATTCTATCTTTTCTAGGGTAAATGAGGCCCCATCATTGGCACCTGAGAGCCCAAGGCTGCCACCCTTTCCCTGGGCGCAAATGTTGACGGTGCATGCCACGTGCAGCTCTGGGATAGTGCCGTTTTTCAGACCAGAATTCCAGATGGACAAAGTTCCTCCCAGAGAAAAGGTGCCAGGACAGAAATTCGTTGTTCCTTCTCTAGGGTTAATGGGGCCCCATCATTGGCACCTGAGAGCCCAAGCCTTCCAGGTTTCCCCTGAGCGCAAAGGTCGACGTTGCGTGCCACTTGCGGATACGGGAAAGGTCCACTTTTAAGCCCAGAATTCCAGACGGACAAAGATTCCTGCCAGGGAAAAGGTGCCAGGACAGAAAGCCGTTGTTCCTTTTCTAGGGTTAAAGTTGCTCCATCATTGGCACCTGCAAGACCAAGGCTGCCACCATTTCCCTGGACGCAAAGCTCGACTCTGCGTGCCACGTGCGGGTTTGCGAAAATGCCGTTTTTCAGCCCAGAATTCATGATGGTGGAAGATTCCTCCCAGGGAAAAGGTGCCAGGACAGAAAGCCATTCTATCTTTTCTAGGGTAAATGAGGCCCCATCATGGGCACCTGTGAGCCCAAGGCTGCCACCTTTTCCCAGGGGGCAAAGCTCGACAGTGCGTACCACGGGCAGGTCCGGGAAAGTGCCGTTATTCAGCCCAGAATTCTCGACGTCTGAAGATTCCGGGCAGAGATAAGGTGCCAGGACAGAAAGCCATTATTCCTTTTCTAGGGTTAATGGGGCTCCATCATTGGCGCCTGAGAGCCCAAGGCTGCCACCTTTTCCCTGGACACAAAGCTCGACGGTGCGTACCACAGGCATGTCCGGGAAAGTGCCGTTATTCAGCCCAGAATTCTCGACGTCTGAAGATTCCTGGTAGAGGAAAAGTGCCAGGACAGAAAGTTCTTGTTCTTTTTCTTGAGTTAATGGGGCCCCATCATTGGCACCTGAGAGCCCAAGGCTGCCAGGTTTCCCCTGAGCGCAAAGGTCAACGTTGCGTTCAACTTGCGGATACGGGAATGTGCCGCTTTTAAGCCCAGAATTCCAGACGGATGAAGATTTCTCCTAGGGAAAAGGTGCCAGGACAGAAATCCATTGTTCCTTTTCTAGGGTTAATGGGGCCCCATCATTGGCACCTGAGATCCCAAGGCTGCCACCTTTTCCCTGGACCAAAGCTCGACGGTGCGTACCACAGGCATGTCCGGGAAAGTGCCGTTATTCAGCCCAGAATTCTCGACGTCTGAAGATTCCTGGTAGAGATAAGGTGCCAGGACAGAAAGTTCTTGTTCTTTTTCTTGAGTTAATGGGGCCCCATCATTGGCACCTGAGACCTGAAGGGTGCCACCTTTTCCCAGGGCGCAAAGCTCGACGGTGCCTGCCACGTGCGGGTCCGGGAAAGTGGTGTTTTTCGGTCTAGAATTCCAGACGGACGAAGATTCCTCCCAGGGAAAATATGCCAGGATAGAAAGCGCTTATTCCTTTTCTAGGGTGAATGGGGCCTCATCATTGGCACCTGAGATTCCAAGGCTGCCACCTTTTCCCTGGGCGCAATACTGGACGCTGCGTGCCACTTGTGGGTTGGGGAAAGTGCCATTTTTCATCCCAGAATTCCAGACGCATGAAGATTCCTCAAAGGGAAAATTTGCCAGGACAGAAAGCCATTGTTCCTTTTCATGGGGTTAATGGGGCCCCATCATTGGCACCTGAGAGCCCAAGGCTCGCACCTTTTCCCTGGGTGCCAAGCTCAATGGTGCGTGCCACGTGCGGCTCTGGGAATGTGCCCTTTTTCTGCCTAGAATTCCTAACGGATGAAGATTCCTGGCAGAGAAAAAGTGCCAGGACAGAAAGCCTTTATTCCTCTTCTAGGGTGAATGGGGCTCCATCATTGGCACCTGAGACCCCAAGGCTGCCACCTTTTCCCTTGGCGCAAAGCTCGACAGTGCGTGCCACTTGCGGGTCCCGGAACGTGCCGGTTTTCTGCCAAGAATTCCAAACGGATGAAGATTCCTGCCAGGGAAAAGGTGCCAGGACAGAAAGCCATTCTATCTTTTCTAGGGTAAATGAGGCCCCATCATTGGCACCTGAGAGCCCAAGGCTGCCACCATTTCCCTGGGCGCAAATGTTGACGGTGCATGCCACGTGCAGCTCTGGGATAGTGCCGTTTTTCAGACCAGAATTCCAGATGGACAAAGTTCCTCCCAGAGAAAAGGTGCCAGGACAGAAATTCGTTGTTCCTTCTCTAGGGTTAATGGGGCCCCATCATTGGCACCTGAGAGCCCAAGCCTTCCAGGTTTCCCCTGAGCGCAAAGGTCGACGTTGCGTGCCACTTACGGATACGGGAAAGGTCCACTTTTAAGCCCAGAATTCCAGACGGACAAAGATTCCTGCCAGGGAAAAGGTGCCAGGACAGAAAGCCGTTGTTCCTTTTCTAGGGTTAAAGTTGCTCCATCATTGGCACCTGCAAGCCCAAGGCTGCCACCGTTTCCCTGGACGCAAAGCTTGACTCTGCGTGCCACGTGCGGGTTTGCGAAAATGCCGTTTTTCAGCCCAGAATTCATGATGGTCGAAGATTCCTCCCAGGGAAAAGGTGCCAGGACAGAAAGCCGTTCTATCTTTTCTAGGGTAAATGAGGCCCCATCATGGGCACCTGCGAGCCCAAGGCTGCCACCTTTTCCCAGGGGGCAAAGCTCGACAGTGCGTACCACGGGCAGGTCCGGGAAAGTGCCGTTATTCAGCCCAGAATTCTCGACGTCTGAACATTCCGGGCAGAGATAAGGTGCCAGGACAGAAAGTTCTTGTTCTTTTTCTAGAGTTAATGGGGCCCCATCATTGGCACCTATGCCCTGAAGGGTGCCACCTTTTCCCAGGGCGCAAAGCTCAACAGTCCGTGCCACGTGCGGGTCCGGGAATGTGCTATTTTTCTGCCCAGAATTACCGACGGATGAAGATTCCTGCCAGGGAAAAGGTGCCAGGACAGAAAGCCATTATTCCTTTTCTAGGGTTAATGGGGCTCCATCATTGGCGCCTGAGACCCCAAGGCTGCCACCATTTCCCTTGGCTCAAAGCTCGACGGTGCGTGCCACATGCGGGTCCGGGAAACTGCCGTTTTTCAGCCCAGAATTCCAGAGGGATTAAGATTCCTCCCAGGGAAAAGGTGCCAGGACAGAAAGCCATTCCATCTTTTCTAGGGTAAATGAGGCCCTATCATTGGCACCTGAGATCCTAAGGCTGCCACCTTTTCCCTGGGTGCAAAAGTCGACGGTGCATGCCACGTGCAGCTCTGGGATAATGCCATTTTTCCGCCCAGAATTCCAGACGGATGAAGACTCCTCCCAGGAAAAGGTGCCAGGACAGAAAGCGATTGTTCCTTTTCTAGGGTTAATGGGGCCCAATCATTGGCACCTGAGTGCCCAAGCCTACAACCTTTCCCCTGAGCGTAAAGCTCGACGTTGCGTGCAACTTGCGGATACGGGAAAGTGCCGCTTTCAAGGCCAGAATTCGCGACGGATCAAGATTCCTGGCAGAGGAAAAGTGCCAGGACAGAAAGCGGTTGTTCCTTTTCTAGGGTTAATGGGACCCCATCATTGGCACCTGAGAGCCCAAGGCTGCCACCATTTCCCTGGGCGCAAAGCTCGACGGTGCGTGCCACGTGCGGGTCCGGGAAAGTGCCGTTTTTCACCCTGAAATTCCAGACGGACAAAGTTCCTCCCAGAGAAAAGGTGCCAGGACAGAAATTCGTTGTTCCTTTTCTAGGGTTAATGGGGCCCCATCATTGGCACCTGAGAGCCCAAGCCTGCCAGGTTTCCCCTGAGCGCAAAGGTCAACGTTGCGTGCAACTTGCGGATACGGGAATGTGCCGCTTTTAAGCCCAGAATTCCCGACGGATGAAGATTTCTCCTAGGGAAAAGGTGCCAGGACAGAAAGCTGTTGTTCCTTTTCTATGGTTAATGTTGCTCCATCATTGGCACCTGAGACCCCAAGGCTGCCACCTTTTCCCTTGGCGCAAAGCTCGACAGTGCGTGCCACTTGCGGGTCCCGGAACGTGCCGGTTTTCTGCCAAGAATTCCAAACGGATGAAGATTCCTGCCAGGGAAAAGGTGCCAGGACAGAAAGCCATTCTATCTTTTCTAGGGTAAATGAGGCCCCATCATTGGCACCTGAGAGCCCAAGGCTGCCACCATTTCCCTGGGCGCAAATGTTGACGGTGCATGCCACGTGCAGCTCTGGGATAGTGCCGTTTTTCAGACCAGAATTCCAGATGGACAAAGTTCCTCCCAGAGAAAAGGTGCCAGGACAGAAATTCGTTGTTCCTTCTCTAGGGATAATGGGGCCCCATCATTGGCACCTGAGAGCCCAAGCCTTCCAGGTTTCCCCTGAGCGCAAAGGTCGACGTTGCGTGCCACTTGCGGATACGGGAAAGGTCCACTTTTAAGCCCAGAATTCCGGACGGACAAAGATTCCTGCCAGGGAAAAGGTGCCAGGACAGAAAGCCGTTGTTCCTTTTCTATGGTTAATGTTGCTCCATCATTGGCACCTGCAAGCCCAAGGCTGCCACCGTTTCCCTGGACGCAAAGCTCGACTCTGCGTGCCACGTGCGGGTTTGCGAAAATGCCGTTTTTCAGCCCAGAATTCATGATGGTCGAAGATTTCTCCCAGGGAAAAGGTGCCAGGACAGAAAGCCGTTCTATCTTTTCTAGGGTAAATGAGGCCCCATCATGGGCACCTGCGAGCCCAAGGCTGCCACCTTTTCCCAGGGGGCAAAGCTCGACAGTGCGTACCACGGGCAAGTCCGGAAAAGTGCCGTTATTCAGCCCAGAATTCTCGACGTCTGAAGATTCCGGGCAGAGATAAGGTGCCAGGACAGAAAGTTCTTGTTCTTTTTCTAGAGTTAATGAGGCCCCATCATTGGCACCTATGACCTGAAGGGTGCCACCTTTTCCCAGGGCGCAAAGCTCAACAGTGCGTGCCACGTGCGGGTCCGGGACTGTGCTATTTTTCTGCCCAGAATTCCCGACGGATGAAGATTCCTGCCAGGGAAAAGGTGCCAGGACAGAAAGCCATTATTCCTTTTCTAGGGTTAATGGGGCTCCATCATTGACGCCTGAGACCCCAAGGCTGCCACCTTTTCCCTGGGCGCAAAGCTCGACGGTGCGTGCCACATGCGGGTCCGGGAAACTGCCGTTTTTCTGCCCAGAATTCCAGACGGATGAAGATTCCTGCCAGGGAAAAGGTGCCAGGACAGAAAGCCATTCTATCTTTTCTAGGGTAAATGAGGACCTATCATTGGCACCTGAGATCCCAAGGCTGCCACCTTTTCCGTGGGTGCAAAAGTCGACGGTGCATGCCACGTGCAGCTCTGGGATAATGCCGTTTTTCAGCCCAGAATTCCAGAGGGATGAAGATTCCTGCCAGGGAAAAGGTGCCAGGACAGAAATCCATTGTTCCTTTTCTAGGGTTAATGGGACCCCATCATTGGCACCTGAGAGCCCTAGGCTGCCACCATTTCCCAGGGCGCAAAGGTCGACGTTGCGTGCCACGTGCGGGTCCGGGAAAGTGCCTCTTTTAAGCCGAGAATTGCAGACGGACAAAGATTCCTGCCAGGAAAAGGTGCCAGGACAGAAAGCGATTGTTCCTTTTCTAGGGTTAATGGGGCCCCATCATTGGCACCTGATTGCCCAAGGCTTCAACCTTTCCCCTGAGCGTAAAGCTCGACGTTGCGTGCAACTTGCGGATACGGGAAAGTGCCGCTTTCAAGGCCAGAATTCGCGACGGATCAAGATTCCTGGCAGAGGAAAAGTGCCAGGACAGAAAGCGGTTGTTCCTTTTCTAGGGTTAATGGGACCCCATCATTGGCACCTGAGAACCCAAGGCTGCCACCATTTCCCAGGGTGCAAAGCTCGACGGCGCGTGCTACTTGCGGGTCCAGGAGAAATGGGTTTTTTCAGCCCAGAATTCCAGACAGATGAAGATTCCTGCCAGGGAAAAGGTGCCAGGACAGAAAGCCGTTGTTCCTTTTCTAGGGTTAATGGGGCCCCATCATTGGCACCTGAGAGCCCAAGCCTGCCAGGTTTCCCCTGAGCGCAAAGGTCAACGTTGCGTGCAACTTGCGGATACGGGAATGTGCCGCTTTTAAGCCCAGAATTCCTGACGGATGAAGATTTCTCCTAGGGAAAAGGTGCCAGGACAGAAAGCTGTTGTTCCTTTTCTATGGTTAATGTTGCTCCATCATTGGCACCTGAGAGTCCAAGGCTGCCACCTTTTCCCAGGGTGCAAAGCTCGACGGCGCGTGCTACTTGCGGGTCCGGGAGAAATGGGTTTTTTCAGCCCAGAATTCCAGACGGATGAAGATTCCTGCCAGGGAAAAGGTGCCAGGACAGAAAGCCGTTGTTCCTTTTCTAGGGTTAATGGGGCTCCATCATTGGCGCCTGAGACCCCAAGGCTGCCACCTTTTCCCTGGGCGCAAAGCTCGACGGTGCGTGCCACATGCGGGTCCGGGAAACTGCCGTTTTTCTGCCCAGAATTCCAGACGGATGAAGATTCCTGCCAGGGAAAAGGTGCCAGGACAGAAAGCCGTTGTTCCTTTTCTAGGGTTAATGGGGCCCCATCATTGGCACCTGAGAGCCCAAGGCTGCCACCTTTTCTCTGGACACAAAGCTCGACGGTGCGTACCACAGGCATGTCCGGGAAAGTGCCGTTATTCAGCCCAGAATTCTCGACGTCTGAAGATTCCTGGTAGAGATAAGGTGCCAGGACAGAAAGTTCTTGTTCTTTTTCTTGAGTTAATGGGGCCCCATCATTGGCACCTGAGACCTGAAGGGTGCCACCTTTTCCCAGGGCGCAAAGCTCGACGGTGCCTGCCACGTGCGGGTCCGGGAAAGTGGTGTTTTTCAGTCCAGAATTTCAGACGGACGAAGATTCCTCCCAGGGAAAATGTGCCAGGATAGAAAGCGCTTATTCCTTTTCTAGGGTGAATGGGGCCTCATCATTGGCACCTGAGATTCCAAGGCTGCCACCTTTTCCCTGGGCGCAATACTGGACGCTGCGTGCCACTTGTGGGTTGAGGAAAGTGCCATTTTTCATCCCAGAATTCCAGACGCATGAAGATTCCTCAAAGGGAAAATTTGCCAGGACAGAAAGCCATTGTTCCTTTTCATGGGGTTAATGGGGCCCCATCATTGGCACCTGAGAGCCCAAGGCTCTCACCTTTTCCCTGGGTGCCAAGCTCAATGGTGCGGGCCACGTGCGGCTCTGGGAATGTGCCCTTTATCTGCCTAGAATTCCTAACGGATGAAGATTCCTGGGAGAGAAAAAGTGCCAGGACAGAAAGCCATTATTCCTCTTCTAGGGTGAATGGGGTTCCATCATTGGCACCTGAGACCCCAAGGCTGCCACCTTTTCCCTTGGCGCAAAGCTCGACAGTGCGTGCCACTTGCGGGTCCCGGAACGTGCCGGTTTTCTGCCAAGAATTCCAAACGGATGAAGATTCCTGCCAGGGAAAAGGTGCCAGGACAGAAAGCCATTCTATCTTTTCTAGGGTAAATGAGGCCCCATCATTGGCACCTGAGAGCCCAAGGCTGCCACCCTTTCCCTGGGCGCAAATGTTGACGGTGCATGCCACGTGCAGCTCTGGGATAGTGCCGTTTTTCAGACCAGAATTCCAGATGGACAAAGTTCCTCCCAGAGAAAAGGTGCCAGGACAGAAATTCGTTGTTCCTTCTCTAGGGTTAATGGGGCCCCATCATTGGCACCTGAGAGCCCAAGCCTTCCAGGTTTCCCCTGAGCGCAAAGGTCGACGTTGCGTGCCACTTGCGGATACGGGAAAGGTCCACTTTTAAGCCCAGAATTCCAGACGGACAAAGATTCCTGCCAGGGAAAAGGTGCCAGGACAGAAAGCCGTTGTTCCTTTTCTAGGGTTAAAGTTGCTCCATCATTGGCACCTGCAAGCCCAAGGCTGCCACCATTTCCCTGGACGCAAAGCTCGACTCTGCGTGCCACGTGCGGTTTTGCGAAAATGCCGTTTTTCAGCCCAGAATTCATGATGGTGGAAGATTCCTCCCAGGGAAAAGGTGCCAGGACAGAAAGCCATTCTATCTTTTCTAGGGTAAATGAGGCCCCATCATGGGCACCTGTGAGCCCAAGGCTGCCACCTTTTCCCAGGGGGCAAAGCTCGACAGTGCGTACCACGGGCAGGTCCGGGAAAGTGCCGTTATTCAGCCCAGAATTCTCGACGTCTGAAGATTCCGGGCAGAGATAAGGTGCCAGGACAGAAAGCCATTATTCCTTTTCTAGGGTTAATGGGGCTCCATCATTGGCGCCTGAGAGCCCAAGGCTGCCACCTTTTCCCTGGACACAAAGCTCGACGGTGCGTACCACAGGCATGTCCGGGAAAGTGCCGTTATTCAGCCCAGAATTCTCGACGTCTGAAGATTCCTGGTAGAGGAAAAGTGCCAGGACAGAAAGTTCTTGTTCTTTTTCTTGAGTTAATGGGGCCCCATCATTGGCACCTGAGAGCCCAAGGCTGCCAGGTTTCCCCTGAGCGCAAAGGTCAACGTTGCGTTCAACTTGCGGATACGGGAATGTGCCGCTTTTAAGCCCAGAATTCCAGATGGATGAAGATTTCTCCTAGGGAAAAGGTGCCAGGACAGAAATCCATTGTTCCTTTTCTAGGGTTAATGGGGCCCCATCATTGGCACCTGAGATCCCAAGGCTGCCACCTTTTCCCTGGACCAAAGCTCGACGGTGCGTACCACAGGCATGTCCGGGAAAGTGCCGTTATTCAGCCCAGAATTCTCGACGTCTGAAGATTCCTGGTAGAGATAAGGTGCCAGGACAGAAAGTTCTTGTTCTTTTTCTTGAGTTAATGGGGCCCCATCATTGGCACCTGAGACCTGAAGGGTGCCACCTTTTCCCAGGGCGCAAAGCTCGACGGTGCCTGCCACGTGCGGGTCCGGGAAAGTGGTGTTTTTCGGTCTAGAATTCCAGACGGACGAAGATTCCTCCCAGGGAAAATATGCCAGGATAGAAAGCGCTTATTCCTTTTCTAGGGTGAATGGGGCCTCATCATTGGCACCTGAGATTCCAAGGCTGCCACCTTTTCCCTGGGCGCAATACTGGACGCTGCGTGCCACTTGTGGGTTGGGGAAAGTGCCATTTTTCATCCCAGAATTCCAGACGCATGAAGATTCCTCAAAGGGAAAATTTGCCAGGACAGAAAGCCATTGTTCCTTTTCATGGGGTTAATGGGGCCCCATCATTGGCACCTGAGAGCCCAAGGCTCGCACCTTTTCCCTGGGTGCCAAGCTCAATGGTGCGTGCCACGTGCGGCTCTGGGAATGTGCCCTTTTTCTGCCTAGAATTCCTAACGGATGAAGATTCCTGGCAGAGAAAAAGTGCCAGGACAGAAAGCCTTTATTCCTCTTCTAGGGTGAATGGGGCTCCATCATTGGCACCTGAGACCCCAAGGCTGCCACCTTTTCCCTTGGCGCAAAGCTCGACAGTGCGTGCCACTTGCGGGTCCCGGAACGTGCCGGTTTTCTGCCAAGAATTCCAAACGGATGAAGATTCCTGCCAGGGAAAAGGTGCCAGGACAGAAAGCCATTCTATCTTTTCTAGGGTAAATGAGGCCCCATCATTGGCACCTGAGAGCCCAAGGCTGCCACCATTTCCCTGGGCGCAAATGTTGACGGTGCATGCCACGTGCAGCTCTGGGATAGTGCCGTTTTTCAGACCAGAATTCCAGATGGACAAAGTTCCTCCCAGAGAAAAGGTGCCAGGACAGAAATTCGTTGTTCCTTCTCTAGGGTTAATGGGGCCCCATCATTGGCACCTGAGAGCCCAAGCCTTCCAGGTTTCCCCTGAGCGCAAAGGTCGACGTTGCGTGCCACTTACGGATACGGGAAAGGTCCACTTTTAAGCCCAGAATTCCAGACGGACAAAGATTCCTGCCAGGGAAAAGGTGCCAGGACAGAAAGCCGTTGTTCCTTTTCTAGGGTTAAAGTTGCTCCATCATTGGCACCTGCAAGCCCAAGGCTGCCACCGTTTCCCTGGACGCAAAGCTTGACTCTGCGTGCCACGTGCGGGTTTGCGAAAATGCCGTTTTTCAGCCCAGAATTCATGATGGTCGAAGATTCCTCCCAGGGAAAAGGTGCCAGGACAGAAAGCCGTTCTATCTTTTCTAGGGTAAATGAGGCCCCATCATGGGCACCTGCGAGCCCAAGGCTGCCACCTTTTCCCAGGGGGCAAAGCTCGACAGTGCGTACCACGGGCAGGTCCGGGAAAGTGCCGTTATTCAGCCCAGAATTCTCGACGTCTGAACATTCCGGGCAGAGATAAGGTGCCAGGACAGAAAGTTCTTGTTCTTTTTCTAGAGTTAATGGGGCCCCATCATTGGCACCTATGCCCTGAAGGGTGCCACCTTTTCCCAGGGCGCAAAGCTCAACAGTCCGTGCCACGTGCGGGTCCGGGAATGTGCTATTTTTCTGCCCAGAATTCCCGACGGATGAAGATTCCTGCCAGGGAAAAGGTGCCAGGACAGAAAGCCATTATTCCTTTTCTAGGGTTAATGGGGCTCCATCATTGGCGCCTGAGACCCCAAGGCTGCCACCATTTCCCTTGGCTCAAAGCTCGACGGTGCGTGCCACATGCGGGTCCGGGAAACTGCCGTTTTTCAGCCCAGAATTCCAGAGGGATTAAGATTCCTCCCAGGGAAAAGGTGCCAGGACAGAAAGCCATTCCATCTTTTCTAGGGTAAATGAGGCCCTATCATTGGCACCTGAGATCCTAAGGCTGCCACCTTTTCCCTGGGTGCAAAAGTCGACGGTGCATGCCACGTGCAGCTCTGGGATAATGCCATTTTTCAGCCCAGAATTCCAGACGGATGAAGACTCCTCCCAGGAAAAGGTGCCAGGACAGAAAGCGATTGTTCCTTTTCTAGGGTTAATGGGGCCCAATCATTGGCACCTGAGTGCCCAAGCCTACAACCTTTCCCCTGAGCGTAAAGCTCGACGTTGCGTGCAACTTGCGGATACGGGAAAGTGCCGCTTTCAAGGCCAGAATTCGCGACGGATCAAGATTCCTGGCAGAGGAAAAGTGCCAGGACAGAAAGCGGTTGTTCCTTTTCTAGGGTTAATGGGACCCCATCATTGGCACCTGAGAGCCCAAGGCTGCCACCATTTCCCTGGGCGCAAAGCTCGACGGTGCGTGCCACGTGCGGGTCCGGGAAAGTGCCGTTTTTCACCCTGAAATTCCAGACGGACAAAGTTCCTCCCAGAGAAAAGGTGCCAGGACAGAAATTCGTTGTTCCTTTTCTAGGGTTAATGGGGCCCCATCATTGGCACCTGAGAGCCCAAGCCTGCCAGGTTTCCCCTGAGCGCAAAGGTCAACGTTGCGTGCAACTTGCGGATACGGGAATGTGCCGCTTTTAAGCCCAGAATTCCCGACGGATGAAGATTTCTCCTAGGGAAAAGGTGCCAGGACAGAAAGCTGTTGTTCCTTTTCTATGGTTAATGTTGCTCCATCATTGGCACCTGAGAGTCCAAGGCTGCCACCTTTTCCCAGGGTGCAAAGCTCGACGGTGCGTGCTACTTCCGGGTCCGGGAGAAATGGGTTTTTTCAGCCCAGAATTCCAGACGGATGAAGATTCCTGCCAGGGAAAAGGTGCCAGGACAGAAAGCCGTTGTTCCTTTTCTAGGGTTAATGGGGCCCCATCATTGGCACCTGAGAGCCCAAGGCTGCCACCTTTTCCCTGGACACAAAGCTCGACGGTGCGTACCACAGGCATGTCCGGGAAAGTGCCGTTATTCAGCCCAGAATTCTCGACGTCTGAAGATTCCTGGTAGAGATAAGGTGCCAGGACAGAAAGTTCTTGTTCTTTTTCTTGAGTTAATGGGGCCCCATCATTGGCACCTGAGACCTGAAGGGTGCCACCTTTTCCCAGGGCGCAAAGCTCGACGGTGCCTGCCACGTGCGGGTCCGGGAAAGTGGTGTTTTTCAGTCCAGAATTCCAGACGGACGAAGATTCCTCCCAGGGAAAATGTGCCAGGATAGAAAGCGCTTATTCCTTTTCTAGGGTGAATGGGGCCTCATCATTGGCACCTGAGATTCCAAGGCTGCCACCTTTTCCCTGGGCGCAATACTGGACGCTGCGTGCCACTTGTGGGTTGGGGAAAGTGCCATTTTTCATCCCAGAATTCCAGACGCATGAAGATTCCTCAAAGGGAAAATTTGCCAGGACAGAAAGCCATTGTTCCTTTTCATGGGGTTAATGGGGCCCCATCATTGGCACCTGAGAGCCCAAGGCTCGCACCTTTTCCCTGGGTGCCAAGCTCAATGGTGCGTGCCACGTGCGGCTCTGGGAATGTGCCCTTTTTCTGCCTAGAATTCCTAACGGATGAAGATTCCTGGCAGAGAAAAAGTGCCAGGACAGAAAGCCTTTATTCCTCTTCTAGGGTGAATGGGGCTCCATCATTGGCACCTGAGACCCCAAGGCTGCCACCTTTTCCCTTGGCGCAAAGCTCGAAAGTGCGTGCCACTTGCGGGTCCCGGGACGTGCCAGTTTTCTGCCAAGAATTCCAAACGGATGAAGATTCCTGCCAGGGAAAAGGTGCCAGGACAAAAAGCCATTCTATCTTTTCTAGGGTAAATGAGGCCCCATCATTGGCACCTGAGAGCCCAAGGCTGCCACCATTTCCCTGGGCGCAAATGTTGACGGTGCATGCCACATGCAGCTCTGGGATAGTGCCGTTTTTCAGACCAGAATTCCAGATGGACAAAGTTCCTCCCAGAGAAAAGGTGCCAGGACAGAAATTCGTTGTTCCTTCTCTAGGGTTAATGGGGCCCCATCATTGGCACCTGAGAGCCCAAGCCTTCCAGGTTTCCCCTGAGCGCAAAGGTCGACGTTGCGTGCCACTTGCGGATACGGGAAAGGTCCACTTTTAAGCCCAGAATTCCGGACGGACAAAGATTCCTGCCAGGGAAAAGGTGCCAGGACAGAAAGCCGTTGTTCCTTTTCTAGGGTTAAAGTTGCTCCATCATTGGCACCTGCAAGCCCAAGGCTGCCACCGTTTCCCTGGACGCAAAGCTCGACTCTGCGTGCCACGTGCGGTTTTGCGAAAATGCCGTTTTTCAGCCCAGAATTCATGATGGTCGAAGATTCCTCCCAGGGAAAAGGTGTCAGGACAGAAAGCCGTTCTATCTTTTCTAGGGTAAATGAGGCCCCATCATTGGCACCTGAGAGCCCAAGGCTGCCACCTTTTCCCTGGACACAAAGCTCGACGGTGCGTACCACAGGCATGTCCGGGAAAGTGCCGTTATTCAGCCCAGAATTCTCGACGTCTGAAGATTCCTGGTAGAGATAAGGTGCCAGGACAGAAAGTTCTTGTTCTTTTTCTTGAGTTAATGGGGCCCCATCATTGGCACCTGAGACCTGAAGGGTGCCAACTTTTCCCAGGGCGCAAAGCTCGACGGTGCCTGCCACGTGCGGGTCCGGGAAAGTGGTGTTTTTCGGTCCAGAATTCCAGACGGACGAAGATTCCTCCCAGGGAAAATGTGCCAGGATAGAAAGCGCTTATTCCTTTTCTAGGGTGAATGGGGCCTCATCATTGGCACCTGAGATTCCAAGGCTGCCACCTTTTCCCTGGGCGCAATACTGGACGCTGCGTGCCACTTGTGGGTTGGGGAAAGTGCCATTTTTCATCCCAGAATTCCAGACGCATGAAGATTCCTCAAAGGGAAAATTTGCCAGGACAGAAAGCCATTGTTCCTTTTCATGGGGTTAATGGGGCCCCATCATTGGCACCTGAGAGCCCAAGGCTCGCACCTTTTCCCTGGGTGCCAAGCTCAATGGTGCGTGCCACGTGCGGCTTTGGGAATGTGCCCTTTTTCTGCCTAGAATTCCTAACGGATGAAGATTCCTGGCAGAGAAAAAGTGCCAGGACAGAAAGCCTTTATTCCTCTTCTAGGGTGAATGGGGCTCCATCATTGGCACCTGAGACCCCAAGGCTGCCACCTTTTCCCTTGGCGCAAAGCTCGACAGTGCGTGCCACTTGCGGGTCCCGGAACGTGCCGGTTTTCTGCCAAGAATTCCAAACGGATGAAGATTCCTGCCAGGGAAAAGGTGCCAGGACAGAAAGCCATTCTATCTTTTCTAGGGTAAATGAGGCCCCATCATTGGCACCTGAGAGCCCAAGGCTGCCACCATTTCCCTGGGCGCAAATGTTGACGGTGCATGCCACGTGCAGCTCTGGGATAGTGCCGTTTTTCAGACCAGAATTCCAGATGGACAAAGTTCCTCCCAGAGAAAAGGTGCCAGGACAGAAATTCGTTGTTCCTTCTCTAGGGATAATGGGGCCCCATCATTGGCACCTGAGAGCCCAAGCCTTCCAGGTTTCCCCTGAGCGCAAAGGTCGACGTTGCGTGCCACTTGCGGATACGGGAAAGGTCCACTTTTAAGCCCAGAATTCCGGACGGACAAAGATTCCTGCCAGGGAAAAGGTGCCAGGACAGAAAGCCGTTGTTCCTTTTCTAGGGATAAAGTTGCTCCATCATTGGCACCTGCAAGCCCAAGGCTGCCACCGTTTCCCTGGACGCAAAGCTCGACTCTGCGTGCCACGTGCGGGTTTGCGAAAATGCCGTTTTTCAGCCCAGAATTCATGATGGTCGAAGATTCCTCCCAGGGAAAAGGTGTCAGGACAGAAAGCCGTTCTATCTTTTCTAGGGTAAATGAGGCCCCATCATTGGCACCTGAGAACCCAAGGCTGCCACCTTTTCCCTGGACACAAAGCTCGACGGTGCGTACCACAGGCATGTCCGGGAAAGTGCCGTTATTCAGCCCAGAATTCTCGACGTCTGAAGATTCCTGGTAGAGGAAAAGTGCCAGGACAGAAAGTTCTTGTTCTTTTTCTTGAGTTAATGGGGCCCCATCATTGGCACCTGAGAGCCCAAGGCTGCCAGGTTTCCCCTGAGCGCAAAGGTCAACGTTGCGTTTAACTTGCGGATACGGGAATGTGCCGCTTTTAAGCCCAGAATTCCCGATGGATGAAGATTTCTCCCAGGGAAAAGGTGCCAGGACAGAAACCCATTGTTCCTTTTCTAGGGTTAATGGGGCCCCATCATTGGCACCTGAGAGCCCAAGGCTGCCACCTTTTCCCTGGACACAAAGCTCGACGATGCGTACCACAGCATGTCCGGGAAAGTGCCGTTATTCAGCCCAGAATTCTCGACGTCTGAAGATTCCTGGTAGAGATAAGGTGCCAGGACAGAAAGTTCTTGTTCTTTTTCTTGAGTTAATGGGGCCCCATCATTGGCACCTGAGACCTGAAGGGTGCCACCTTTTCCCAGGGCGCAAAGCTCGACGGTGCCTGCCACGTGCGGGTCCGGGAAAGTGGTGTTTTTCAGTCCAGAATTCCAGACGGACGAAGATTCCTCCCAGGGAAAATGTGCCAGGATAGAAAGCGCTTATTCCTTTTCTAGGGTGAATGGGGCCTCATCATTGGCACCTGAGATTCCAAGGCTGCCACCTTTTCCCTGGGCGCAATACTGGACGCTGCGTGCCACTTGTGGGTTGGGGAAAGTGCCATTTTTCATCCCAGAATTCCAGACGCATGAAGATTCCTCAAAGGGAAAATTTGCCAGGACAGAAAGCCATTGTTCCTTTTCATGGGGTTAATGGGGCCCCATCATTGGCACCTGAGAGCCCAAGGCTCGCACCTTTTCCCTGGGTGCCAAGCTCAATGGTGCGTGCCACGTGCAGCTTTGGGAATGTGCCCTTTTTCTGCCTAGAATTCCTAACGGATGAAGATTCCTGGCAGAGAAAAAGTGCCAGGACAGAAAGCCATTATTCCTCTTCTAGGGTGAATGGGGCTCCATCATTGGCACCTGAGACCCCAAGGCTGCCACCTTTTCCCTTGGCGCAAAGCTCGAAAGTGCGTGCCACTTGCGGGTCCCGGAACGTGCCGGTTTTCTGCCAAGAATTCCAAACGGATGAAGATTCCTGCCAGGGAAAAGGTGCCAGGACAGAAAGCCATTCTATCTTTTCTAGGGTAAATGAGGCCCCATCATTGGCACCTGAGAGCCCAAGGCTGCCACCCTTTCCCTGGGCGCAAATGTTGACGGTGCATGCCACGTGCAGCTCTGGGATAGTGCCGTTTTTCAGACCAGAATTCCAGATGGACAAAGTTCCTCCCAGAGAAAAGGTGCCAGGACAGAAATTCGTTGTTCCTTCTCTAGGGTTAATGGGGCCCCATCATTGGCACCTGAGAGCCCAAGCCTTCCAGGTTTTCCCTGAGCGCAAAGGTCGACGTTGCGTGCCACTTGCGGATACGGGAAAGGTCCACTTTTAAGCCCAGAATTCCGGACGGACAAAGATTCCTGCCAGGGAAAAGGTGCCAGGACAGAAAGCCGTTGTTCCTTTTCTAGGGTTAAAGTTGCTCCATCATTGGCACCTGCAAGCCCAAGGCTGCCACCGTTTCCCTGGACGCAAAGCTCGACTCTGCGTGCCACGTGCGGGTTTGCGAAAATGCCGTTTTTCAGCCCAGAATTCATGATGGTCGAAGATTCCTCCCAGGGAAAAGGTGTCAGGACAGAAAACCGTTCTATCTTTTCTAGGGTAAATGAGGCTCCATCATTGGCACCTGCGAGCTCAAGGCTGCCACCTTTTCCCAGGGGGCAAAGCTCGACAGTGCGTACCACGGGCAGGTCCGGGAAAGTGCCGTTATTCAGCCCAGAATTCTCGACGTCTGAAGATTCCGGGCAGACATAAGGTGCCAGGACAGAAAGTTCTTGTTCTTTTTCTAGAGTTAATGGGGCCCCATCATTGGCACCTATGACCTGAAGGGTGCCACCTTTTCCCAGGGCGCAAAGCTCAACAGTGCGTGCCACGTGCGGGTCCGGGAATGTGCTATTTTTCTGCCCAGAATTCCCGACGGATGAAGATTCCTGCCAGGGAAAAGGTGCCAGGACAGAAAGCCATTATTCCTTTTCTAGGGTTAATGGGGCTCCATCATTGCCGCCTGAGACCCCAAGGCTGCCACCTTTTCCCTTGGCGCAAAGCTCGATGGTGCGTGCCACATGCGGGTCCGGGAAACTGCCGTTTTTCAGCCCAGAATTCCAGAGGGATGAAGATTCCTCCCAGGGAAAAGGTGCCAGGACAGAAAGCCATTCCATCTTTTCTAGGGTAAATGAGGACCTATCATTGGCACCTGAGATCCCAAGGCTGCCACCTTTTCCGTGGGTGCAAAAGTCGACGGTGCATGCCAAGTGCAGCTCTGGGATAATGCCGTTTTTCAGCCCAGAATTCCAGACGGATGAAGACTCCTCCCAGGAAAAGGTGCCAGGACAGAAATCCATTGTTCCTTTTCTAGGGTTAATGGGACCCCATCATTGGCACCTGATTGCCCAAGGCTTCAACCTTTCCCCTGAGCGTAAAGCTCGACGTTGCGTGCAACTTGCGGATTCGGGAAAGTGCCGCTTTCAAGGCCAGAATTCGCGACGGATGAAGATTCCTGGCAGAGGAAAAGTGCCAGGACAGAAAGCGGTTGTTCCTTTTCTAGGGTTAATGGGACCCCATCATTGGCACCTGAGAACCCAAGGCTGCCACCATTTCCCTGGACACAAAGCTCGACGGCGCGTGCCACGTGCGGGTCCGGGAAAGTGCCGTTTTTAAGCCCAGAATTCCGGACGGATGAAGATTTCTCCTAGGGAAAAGGTGCCAGGACAGAAATCCATTGTTCCTTTTCTAGGGTTAATGGGGTCCCATCATTGGCACCTGAGAGCCCAAGGCTGCCACCTTTTCCCTGGACACAAAGCTCGACGGTGCGTACCACAGGCATGTCCGGGAAAGTGCCGTTATTCAGCCCAGAATACTCGACGTCTGAAGATTCCGGGCAGAGATAAGGTGCCAGGACAGAAAGTTCTTGTTCTTTTTCTAGAGTTAATGGGGCCCCATCATTGGCACCTATGCCCTGAAGGGTGCCACCTTTTCCCAGGGCGCAAAGCTCAACAGTCCGTGCCACGTGCGGGTCCGGGAATGTGCTATTTTTCTGCCCAGAATTCCCGACGGATGAAGATTCCTGCCAGGGAAAAGGTGCCAGGACAGAAAGCCATTATTCCTTTTCTAGGGTTAATGGGGCTCCATCATTGCCGCCTGAGACCCCAAGGCTGCCACCTTTTCCCTTGGCGCAAAGCTCGACGGTGCGTGCCACATGCGGGTCCGGGAAACTGCCGTTTTTCAGCCCAGAATTCCAGACGCATGAAGATTCCTCCCAGGGAAAAGGTGCCAGGACAGAAAGCCATTCCATCTTTTCTAGGGTAAATGAGGCCCTATCATTGGCACCTGAGATCCCAAGGCTGCCACCTTTTCCCTGGGTGCAAAAATCTATGGTGCATGCCACGTGCAGCTCTGGGATAATGCCGTTTTTCAGCCCAGAATTCCAGACGGATGAAGATTCCTGCCAGGGAAAAGGTGCCAGGACAGAAATCCATTGTTCCTTTTCTAGGGTTCATGAGGCTCCATCATTGGCACCTGAGAGCCCAAGGCTGGCACCTATTCCCTGGGCGAAAAGCTCGACGGTGCGTGCCACGTGCGGGTCTGGGAAAGTGCCGTTTTTCAGCCCAGAATTGCAGACGGACAAAGATTCCTCCCAGGAAAAGGTGCCAGGACAGAAAGCGATTGTTCCTTTTCTAGGGTTAATGGGGCCCCATCATTGGCACCTGATTGCCCAAGGCTTCAACCTTTCCCCTGAGCATAAAGCTCGACGTTGCATGCAACTTGCGGATACGGGAAAGTGCCGCTTTCAAGGCCAGAATTCGCGACGGATCAAGATTCCTGGCAGAGGAAAAGTGCCAGGACAGAAAGCAGTTGTTCCTTTCCTAGGGTTAATGGGACCCCATCATTGGCACCTGAGAGTCCAAGGCTGCCACCATTTCCCTGGGCGCAAAGCTCGACGGCGCGTGCCACGTGCGGGTCCGGGAAAGTGCCGTTTTTCAGCCCGGAATTCCAGACGGACAAAGATTCCTCCCAAAGAAAAGGTGCCAGGACAGAAAGCCATTCTATCTTTTCTAGGGTAAATGAGGCCCTATCATTGGCACCTGAGATCCCAAGGCTGCCACCTTTTCCCTGGGTGCAAAAGTCGACGGTGCATGCCACGTGCAGCTCTGGGATAATGCCGTTTTTAGCCCAGAATTCCAGACGGATGAAGATTCCTGCCAGGGAAAAGGTGCCAGGACAGAAATCCATTGTTCCTTTTCTAGGGTTCATGAGGCTCCATCATTGGCACCTGAGAGCCCAAGGCTGGCACCTATTCCCTGGGCGAAAAGCTCGACGGTGCGTGCCACTTGCGGGTCCTGGAACCTGCCGGTTTTCATCCAAGATTTCAAAACGGACAAAGATTCCTGCCAGGGAAAAGGTGCCAGGACAGAAAGCCGTTCTATCTTTTCTAGGGTAAATGAGGCCCCATCATGGGCACCTGCGAGCCCAAGGCTGCCACCTTTTCCCAGGGGGCAAAGCTCGACAGTGCGTACCACGGGCAGGTCCGGGAAAGTGCCGTTATTCAGCCCAGAATTCTCGACGTCTGAAGATTCCGGGCAGAGATAAGGTGCCAGGACAGAAAGTTCTTGTTCTTTTTCTAGAGTTAATGGGGCCCCATCATTGGCACCTATGACCTGAAGGGTGCCACCTTTTTCCAGGGCGCAAAGCTCACCAGTGCGTGCCACGTACGGGTCCGGGAATGTGCTATTTTTCTGCCCAGAATTCCAAACGGATGAAGATTCCTGCCAGGGAAAATGTGCCAGGACAGAAAGCCATTATTCCTTTTCTAGGGTTAATGGGGCTCCATCATTGGCTCCTGAGACCCCAAGGCTGCCACCTTTTCCCTTGGCGCAAAGCTCGACGGTGCGTGCCATATGAGGGTCAGGGAAACTGCCGTATTTCTGCCCAGAATGCCAGAGGGATGAAGATTCCTCCCAGGGAAAAGGTGCCAAGACAGAAAGCCATTCTATCTTTTCTAGGGTAAATGAGGCCCTATCATTGGCACCTGAGATCCCAAGGCTGCCACCTTTTCCCTGGGCGCAAAAGTCGACGGTGCATGCCACGTGCAGCTCTGGGATAATGCCGTTTTTCAGCCCAGAATTCCAGACGGATGAAGATTCCTGCCAGGGAAAAGGTGCCAGGACAGAAATCCATTGTTCCTTTCCTAGGGTTCATGAGGCTCCATCACTGGCACCTGAGAGCCCAAGGCTGGCACCTATTCCCTGGGCGAAAAGCTCGACGGTGCGTGCCACGTGCGGGTCCGGGAAAGTGCCGTTTTTCAGCCCAGAATTGCAGACGGACGAAGATTCCTCCCAGGAAAAGGTGCCAGGACAGAAAGCGATTGTTCCTTTTCTAGGGTTAATGGGGCCCCATCATTGGCACCTGATTGCCCAAGGCTACAACCTTTCCCCTGAGCGTAAAGCTCGACGTTGCGTGCAACTTGCGGATAAGGGAAAGTGCCGCTTTCAAGGCCAGAATTCGCGACGGATCAAGATTCCTGGCAGAGGAAAAGTACCAGGACAGAAATCCATTGTTCCTTTTCTAGGGTTAATGGGACCCCATCATTGGCACCTGAGAGCCCAAGGCTGCCACCATTTCCCTGGGCGCAAAGCTCGACGGTGCGTGCCACGTGCGGGTCCGGGAAAGTGCCTCTTTTAAGCCGAGAATTCCAGACGGACAAAGATTCCTCCCAGGAAAAGGTGCCAGGACAGAAAGCGATTGTTCCTTTTCTAGGGTTAATGGGGCCCCATCATTGGCACCTGATTGCCCAAGGCTTCAACCTTTCCCCTGAGCGTAAAGCTCGACGTTGCGTGCAACTTGCGGATACGGGAAAGTGCCGCTTTCAAGGCCAGAATTCGCGACGGATCAAGATTCCTGGCAGAGGAAAAGTGCCAGGACAGAAAGCGGTTGTTCCTTTTCTAGGGTTAATGGGGCCCCATCATTGGCACCTGAGAGCCCAAGCCTGCCAGGTTTCCCCTGAGCGCAAAGGTCAACGTTGCGTGCAACTTGCGGATACGGGAATGTGCCACTTTTAAGCCCAGAATTCCCGACGGATGAAGATTTCTCCTAGGGAAAAGGTGCCAGGACAGAAATCCATTGTTCCTTTTCTAGGGTTAATGGGGCCCCATCATTGGCACCTGAGATCCCAAGGCTGCCACCTTTTCCCTGGACACAAAGCTCGACGGTGCGTACCACAGGCAGGTCCGGGAAAGTGCTGTTATTCAGCCCAGAATTCTCGACGTCTGAAGATTCCTGGTAGAGATAAGGTGGCAGGACAGAAAGTTCTTGTTCTTTTTCTTGAGTTAATGGGGCCCCATCATTGGCACCTGAGACCTGAAGGGTGCCAACTTTTCCCAGGGCGCAAAGCTCGACGGTGCCTGCCACGTGCGGGTCCAGAAAAGTGGTGTTTTTCAGTCCAGAATTCCAGACGGACGAAGATTCCTCCCAGGGAAAATGTGCCAGGATAGAAAGCGCTTATTCCTTTTCTAGGGTGAATGGGGCCTCATCATTGGCACCTGAGATTCCAAGGCTGCCACCTTTTCCCTGGGCGCAATACTGGACTCTGCGTGCCACTTGTGGGTTGGGGAAAGTGCCATTTTTCATCCCAGAATTCCAGACGCATGAAGATTCCTCAAAGGGAAAATTTGCCAGGACAGAAAGCCATTCTATCTTTTCTAGGGTAAATGAGGCCCTATCATTGGCACCTGAGATCCCAAGGCTGCCACCTTTTCCCTGGGTGCAAAAGTCGACGGTGCATGCCACGTGCAGCTCTGGGATAATGCCGTTTTTCAGCCCAGAATTCCAGACGGATGAAGATTCCTGCCAGGGAAAAGGTGCCAGGACAGAAATCCATTGTTCCTTTTCTAGGGTTCATGAGGCTCCATCATTGGCACCTGAGAGCCCAAGGCTGGCACCTATTCCCTGGGCGAAAAGCTCGACGGTGCGTGCCACTTGCGGGTCCCGGAACGTGCCGGTTTTCATCCAAGAATTCCAAACGGACAAAGATTCCTGCCAGGGAAAAGGTGCCAGGACAGAAAGCCATTCTATCTTTTCTAGGGTAAATGAGGCCCCATCATGGGCACCTGCGAGCCCAAGGCTGCCACCTTTTCCCAGGGGGCAAAGCTCGACAGTGCGTACCACGGGCAGGTCCGGGAAAGTGCCGTTATTCAGCCCAGAATTCTCGACGTCTGAAGATTCCGGGCAGAGATAAGGTGCCAGGACAGAAAGTTCTTGTTCTTTTTCTAGAGTTAATGGGGCCCCATCATTGGCACCTATGCCCTGAAGGGTGCCACCTTTTCCCAGGGCGCAAAGCTCACCAGTGCGTGCCACGTACGGGTCCGGGAATGTGCTATTTTTCTGCCCAGAATTCCCGACGGATGAAGATTCCTGCCAGGGAAAATGTGCCAGGACAGAAAGCCATTATTCCTTTTCTAGGGTTAATCATTGCCATCATAGCCATCATTGGCTCCTGAGACCCCAAGGCTGCCACCTTTTCCCTTGGCGCAAAGCTCGACGGTGCGTGCCATATGAGGGTCCGGGAAACTGCCGTTTTTCTGCCCAGAATTCCAGAGGGATGAAGATTCCTCCCAGGGAAAAGGTACCAGGACAGAAAGCCATTCTATCTTTTCTAGGGTAAATGAGGCCCTATCATTGGCACCTGAGATCCCAAGGCTGCCACCTTTTCCCTGGGTGCAAAAGTCGACGGTGCATGCCACGTGCAGCTCTGGGATAATGCCGTTTTTCAGCCCAGAATTCCAGACGGATGAAGATTCCTGCCAGGGAAAAGGTGCCAGGACAGAAATCCATTGTTCCTTTCCTAGGGTTCATGAGGCTCCATCACTGGCACCTGAGAGCCCAAGGCTGGCACCTATTCCCTGGGCGAAAAGCTCGACGGTGCGTGCCACGTGCGGGTCCGGGAAAGTGCCGTTTTTCAGCCCAGAATTGCAGACGGACAAAGATTCCTCCCAGGAAAAGGTGCCAGGACAGAAAGCGATTGTTCCTTTTCTAGGGTTAATGGGGCCCCATCATTGGCACCTGAGTGCCCAAGGCTACAACCTTTCCCCTGAGCGTAAAGCTCGACGTTGCGTGCAACTTGCGGATAAGGGAAAGTGCCGCTTTCAAGGCCAGAATTGCAGACGGACAAAGATTCCTCCCAGGGAAAAGGTGCCAGGACAGAAATCCATTGTTCCTTTTCTAGGGTTAATGGGACCCCATCATTGGCACCTGAGAGCCCAAGGCTGCCACCATTTCCCTGGGCGCAAAGCTCGACGGTGCGTGCCACGTGTGGGTCCGGGAAAGTGCCTCTTTTAAGCCGAGAATTGAAGACGGATAAAGATTCCTCCCAGGAAAAGGTGCCAGGACAGAAAGCGATTGTTCCTTTTCTAGGGTTAATGGGGCCCCATCATTGGCACCTGATTGCCCCAGGCTTCAACCTTTCCTCTGAGCGTAAAGCTCGACGTTGCGTGCAACTTGCGGATACGGGAAAGTGCCGCTTTCAAGGCCAGAATTCGCGACAGATCAAGATTCCTGGCAGAGGAAAAGTGCCAGGACAGAAAGCGGTTGTTCCTTTCCTAGGGTTAATGGGACCCCATCATTGGCACCTGAGAGCCCAAGGCTGCCACCATTTCCCTGGGCGCAAAGCTCGACGGTGCGTGCCACGTGCAGGCCCGGGAAAGTGCCGTTTTTCAGCCTGAAATTCCAGACGGACAAAGATTCCTCCCAGAGAAAAGGTGCCAGGACCGAAAGCCATTGTTCCTTTTCTAGGGTTAATGGGGCCCCATCATTGGCACCTGAGAGCCCAAGCCTGCCAGGTTTCCCCTGAGCGCAAAGGTCAACGTTGCGTGCAACTTGCGGATACGGGAATGTGCCGCTTTTAAGCCCAGAATTCCCGACGGATGAAGATTTCTCCTAGGGAAAAGGTGCCAGGACAGAAAGCTGTTGTTCCTTTTCTATGGTTAATGTTGCTCCATCATTGGCACCTGAGAGTCCAAGGCTGCCACCTTTTCCCAGGGTGCAAAGCTCGACGGTGCGTGCTACTTGCGGGTCCGGGAGAAATGGGTTTTTTCAGCCCAGAATTCCAGACGGATGAAGACTCCTCCCAGGAAAAGGTGCCAGGACAGAAAGCCGTTGTTCCTTTTCTAGGGTTAATGGGGCCACATTATTGGCACCTGAGTACCGAAGGGTGCCACCTTTTCTCTGGGCGAAAATGTTGACGGTTCGTGCCACGTGCGGCTGTGGGAAAGTGCCGTTTTTCAGCCCAGAATTCCAGATGGATGAAGATTTCTTCCAGGGAAAAGGTGCCAGGACAGAAAGTGTTTGTTCCTATTCTAAGGTTAATGGGGCCCCCTCATTGGCACCTGAGAGCCCAAGGCTGCCACCTTTCCTTTGGGCGCAATGGTGGCCGGTGCGTGGCATGTGCAGGTTCGGGAAGGTGCCGTTTTTCAGCCCAGAATTCCAGACGGACGAAGATTCCTCCCTGGGAAAAGCTGCCAGGACAGAAATCACTTATTCCTTTTCGAAGGTTAATGGGGCACCATCATTGGCACCTGAGAGCCCAAGGCTGCCAGGTTTTCCCTGAGCGCCAAGGTCAACGGTGCGTGCCACTTGCAGATACGGGAATGTGCCGCTTTTAAGCCCAGAATTCCCGACGGATGAAGATTTCTCCCAGGGAAAAGGTGCCAGGACAGAAAGCCATTGTTCCTTTTCTATGGTTAATGTTGCTTCATCATTGGCACCTGAGAGTCCAAGGCTGCCACCTTTTCCCAGGACGCAAAGCTCGACGGTGCGTGCTACTTGCGGGTCCGAGAGAAATGGGTTTTTTCAGCCCAGAATTCCAGACGGATGAAGATTTCTCCTAGGGAAAAGGTGCCAGGACAGAAATCCATTGTTCCTTTTCTAGGGTTAATGGGGCCCCATCATTGGCACCTGAGAGCCCAAGGCTGCCACCTTTTCCCTGGACGGAAAGCTCGACGGTGCGTACCACAGGCAGGTCCGGCAAAGTACGGTTATTCAGCCCAGAATTCTTGACGTCTGAAGATTCCTGGCAGAGATAAGGTGCCAGAACAGAAAGTTCTTGTTCTTTTTCTTGAGTTAATGGGGCCCCATCATTGGCACCTATGCCCTGAAGGGTGCCACCTTTTCCCAGGGCGCAAAGCTCGACGGTGCCTGCCACGTGCGGGTCCGGGAAAGTGGTGTTTTTCAGTCCAGAATTCCAGACGGACGAAGATTCCTCCCAGGGAAAATGTGCCAGGATAGAAAGCGCTTATTCCTTTTCTAGGGTGAATGGGGTCTCATCATTGGCACCTGAGATTCCAAGGCTGCCACCTTTTCCCTGGGCGCAATACTGGACGCTGCGTGCCACTTGTGGGTTGGGGAAAGTGCCATTTTTCATCCCAGAATTCCAGACGCATGAAGATTCCTCAAAGGGAAAATTTGCCAGGACAGAAAGCCATTGTTCCTTTTCATGGGGTTAATGGGGCCCCATCATTGGCACCTGAGAGCCCAAGGCTCGCACCTTTTCCCTGGGTGCCAAGCTCAATGGTGCGTGCCACGTGCGGCTCTGGGAATGTGCCCTTTTTCTGCCCAGAATTCCTGATGGATGAAGATTCCTGGCAGAGAAAAAATGCCAGGACAGAAAGCCATTATTCCTTTTCTAGGGTTAATGGGGCTCCATCATTGGCACCTGAGACCCCAAGGCTGCCACCTTTTCCCTTGGCGCAAAGCTCAACAGTGCGTGCCACGTGCGGATCCGGGAAACTGCCAGTTTTCTGCCCAGAATTCCACACGGATGAAGATTCCTGCCAGGGAAAAGATGCCAGGACAGAAAGCCATTCCATCTTTTCTAGGGTAAATGAGGCCCCATCATTGGCACCTGAGAGCCCAAGGCTGCCACCGTTTCCCTGGGCGCAAAAGTCGACGGTGCATGCCACGTTCAGCTCTGGGATAATGCCATTTTTCATCCCAGAATTCCCGACGGATGAAGATTCCTGCCAGGGAAAAGGTGCCAGGACAGAAAGCGATTGTTCCTTTTCTAGGGTTCATGAGGCTCCATCATTGGCACCCGAGAGCCCAAGGCTGGCACCTATTCTCTGGGCGAAAAGCTCGACAGTGCGTGCCACGTGTGGGTCTGCGAAAGTGCCGTTTTTCAGCCCAGAATTGCAGACGGACAAAGATTCCTCCCAGGAAAAGGTGCCAGGACAGAAAGCGGTTGTTCCTTTTCTAGGGTTAATGGGGCCCCATCATTGGCACCTGATTGCCCAAGGCTACAACCTTTCCCCTGAGCGTAAAGCTCGATGGTGCGTGCAACTTGCGGATACGGGAAAGTGCCGCTTTCAAGGCCAGAATTCGCGACGGATCAAGATTCCTGGCAGAGGAAAAGTGCCAGGACAGAAAGCGATTGTTCCTTTTCTAGGGTTAATGGGACCCCATCATTGGCACCTGAGAGCCCAAGGCTGTCACCATTTCCCTGGGCGCAAAGCTCGACGGTGCGTGCCACGTGCGGGTCCGGGAAAGTGCCGTTTTTCAGCCCAGAATTCCAGATTGACAAAGATTCCTCCAGGGGAAAAGGTGCCAGGACAGAAAGCTGTTGTTCCTTTTCTAGGGTTAAAGTTGCTCCATCATTGGCACCTGAGAGCCCAAGGCTGCCACTTTTCCCTTGGCGCAAAGCTCGTCTCTGCGTGCCACGTGCGGCTTTGCGAAAATGCCGTTTTTCAGCCCAGAATTCATGATGGTCAAAGATTCGTCCCAGGGAAAAGGTGCCAGGACAGAAAGCCGTTCTATCTTTTCTAGGGTAAATGAGGCCCCATCATTGGCACCTGCAAGCCCAAGGCTGCCACCTTTTCCCTGGATTCAAAGCTCGACAGTGCGTACCACGGGCAGGTCCGGGAAAGTGCAGTTATTCAGCCCAGAATTCTCGACGTCTGAAGATTCCGGGCAGAGATAAGGTGCCAGGACAGAAAGTTCTTGTTCTTTTTCTTGAGTTAATGGGGCCCCATCATTGGCACCTATGACCCGAAGGGTGCCACCTTCTCCCAGGGGGCAAAGCTCGACGGTGCCTGCCAGTGGTGGGTCCGCGAAAGTGCCATATTTCAGCCCAGATTTCCTGACGGATGAAGATTCCTGCCAGGGAAAAGGTGCCAGGACAGAAATCAATTGTTCCTTTTCTAAAGTTAATGGGGCCCCCTCATTGGCACCTGAGAGCCCAAGGCTGCCACCTTTCCCATGGGCGCAATGTGGATGGTGAGTGCCATGTGCAGGTTTGGGAAGGTGCCGTTTTTCAGCCCAGAATTCCAGACAGAAAAAGATTCCTCCCTGGGAAAAGCTGCCAGGACAGAAATCGCTTATTCCTTTTCGAAGGTTAATGGGGCGCCATCATTGGCACCTGAGAGCCCAAGGCTGCCAGGTTTTCCCTGAGCGCAAAGCTCGATGGTGCGTGCCACGTGCGGGTGTGTGAAAATGCCATTTTTCAGCCCAGAATTCCTGACGGTCAAGATTTCTGACAGAGAAAACGTGTCAGGACAGAAAGCGATTTTTCTTTTTCTAGGGTTAATGGGACCCCATCATTGGCACCTGAGAGCCCAAGGCTGCCACCTTTTCCCTGGGCGCAACGCTCAACGGTGCGTGCTACGGGTGGGTCTGGGAAAATGCCAATTTTCTGCCCAGAATTCCAGACAGACGCAGATTCCTGGCAGTGAAAATGTGCCTGGACAGAAAGGGCTTGTTCCTTTTCTAGGGTAATGTGGCTGTATCATTGGCACCTGAGAGCCCAAAGCTGCCACCTTTTCCCTGGGCACAAAGTTCGACGGTGCGTGCCACTTGCGGGTCCGGGAATGTGCCGTATTTCAGCCCAGAATTCCAGACGGATGAAGATTCCTGCCAGGGAAAATGTGCCAGGATAGAAATCTATTGTTCCTTTTCTAGGGTTAATGGGGCCCCATTATTGGCACCTGAGAACTGAAGGGTGCCACCTTTTCCCTGGGCTCAAAGCTCAAAGGTGCCTGCTACGTGCGGCTCTGGGAAACTGCCATTTTTCAGCCCAGAATTCCAAATGGATGAAGATTTCTCCCAGGGAAAAGGTGCCAGGCGAGAAAACATTTTTTCCTTTTCTAGTGTTAATGGGGCCCCCTCATTGGCACCTGAGTGCCCAAAGCTTCCACCATTTTACTGGGCGCAAAGCTCGACCGTGCGTGCCATGTGCATGTCCGGGAAAGTGCAGTTTTTCAGCCCAGAATTCCAGAGGGATGAAGATTCTTCCCATGGAAAGCTGCCAGGACAGAAAGCCATTGTTCCTTTTCTAGGGTTAATGGGGCCCCATCATTGGCACCTGAGAGCCCAAAGCTGCCACCTTTCTCTATGACGCAAAGCTCGAAATTGCGTGCCACTTGCAGGTCCTGGAAAGTGCCGTTTTTATCCTAGACTTCCAGACGGACGAGGATTCCTTCCACAGGAAAGGTGCCAGGACAGAAAGTCATTGTTCCTTTTCTAGGGTTAATAGGGCCCCATTATTGGCACCTGAGAGCCCAAGACTGGCACCTTTCCCCTGGGCATAAAACCCGATAGTGCGTGCTACGTGCAGGTCCGGGAAAGTGCCATTTTTCAGCCCAGAATTCCAGATAGACGAATATTCCTTCCAGGGAAATGGTGCCAGCACAGAAAGCCATTTTTCTTTTTCTAGTGTTAATTGGGCCGCATCATTGGCTTCTGACAGCCCAAGGCTGCCACCTTTCCACTGGGCGCAAAGCTCGACGGTGCGTGCCACATGCGGGCTCAGGAAAGTGCCGTTTTTCAGCCCAGAATTCCAGACAGAGGAGGTTTCCTGCCAGAGAAAAGGTTTCAGGACAGAAATTGATTATTCCTTTTCTAGGGTTCATGAGGCCCCGTCATTGGCACCTGAGTGCCCAAAGCTGACACCTTTTTACTGGGCGCAAAGCTCGACGGTGCATGCCATGTGCATGTCCAGGAAAGTGCAGATTTTGAGCCCGGAATTCCAGATGGATGAAGATTCCTCCCAGGGAAAGCTGCGAGGACAGAAAGTCATTGTTCCTTTTCTCGGCTTAATGGGGCCCCATTATTGGCACCAGAGAGCCCAAGGCTGGCACCTTTTCCTTGGGCGTAAGACTCCATAGTGCGTGCTACGTGTGGGTCCGGCAAAAGTGCCGTTTTTGAGCCCAGAATTACAGGCGGTCAAAGATTCCTGCCAGGGAAAAGGTGCCAGGAGAGAAAGTGTTTGTTCCTTTTCTAAGGTTAATGGGGCCCCCTCATTGGCACCTGAGAGCCCAAGGCTGCCACCTTTTCCCAGGGTGCAATGGTGGCCGGTGCGTGGCATGTGCAGGTTCGGGAAGGTGCCGTTTTTCAGCCCAGAATTCCAGACGGACGAAGATTCCTCCCTGGGAAAAGCTGACAGAAATCGCTTATTCCTTTTCGAAGGTTAATGGGGCACCATCATTGGCACCTGAGAGCCCAAGGCTGCCAGGTTTTCCCTGAGCGCCAAGGTCAACGGTGCGTGCCACTTGCAGATACGGGAATGTGCCGCTTTTAAGCCCAGAATTCCCGACAAGTGAAGATTTCTCCCAGGGAAAAGGTGCCAGGACAGAAAGCCATTGTTCCTTTTCTATGGTTAATGTTGCTTCATCATTGGCACCTGAGAGTCCAAGGCTGCCACCTTTTCCCAGGACGCAAAGCTCGACGGTGCGTGCTACTTGCGGGTCCGAGAGAAATGGGTTTTTTCAGCCCAGAATTCCAGACGGATGAAGATTTCTCCTAGGGAAAAGGTGCCAGGACAGAAATCCATTGTTCCTTTTCTAGGGTTAATGGGGCCCCATCATTGGCACCTGAGAGCCCAAGGCTGCCACCTTTTCCCTGGACGGAAAGCTCGACGGTGCGTACCACAGGCAGGTCCGGCAAAGTACGGTTATTCAGCCCAGAATTCTTGACGTCTGAAGATTCCTGGTAGAGATAAGGTGCCAGGACAGAAAGTTCTTGTTCTTTTTCTTGAGTTAATGGGGCCCCATCATTGGCACCTATGCCCTGAAGGGTGCCACCTTTTCCCAGGGCGCAAAGCTCGACGGTGCCTGCCACGTGCGGGTCCGGGAAAGTGGTGTTTTTCAGTCCAGAATTCCAGACGGACGAAGATTCCTCCCAGGGAAAATGTGCCAGGATAGAAAGCGCTTATTCCTTTTCTAGGGTGAATGGGGCCTCATCATTGGCACCTGAGATTCCAAGGCTGCCACCTTTTCCCTGGGCGCAATACTGGACGCTGCGTGCCACTTGTGGGTTGGGGAAAGTGCCATTTTTCATCCCAGAATTCCAGACGCATGAAGATTCCTCAAAGGGAAAATTTGCCAGGACAGAAAGCCATTGTTCCTTTTCTGGGGTTAATGGGGCCCCATCATTGGCACCTGAGAGCCCAAGGCTCGCACCTTTTCCCTGGGTGCCAAGCTCAATGGTGCGTGCCACGTGCGGCTCTGGGAATGTGCCCTTTTTCTGCCCAGAATTCCTGATGGATGAAGATTCCTGGCAGAGAAAAAGTGCCAGGACAGAAAGCCATTATTCCTTTTCTAGGGTTAATGGGGCCCCATCATTGGCACCTGAGAGCCCAAGCCTGCCAGGTTTCCCCTGAGCGCAAAGGTCAACCTTGCGTGCAATTTGCGGATACGGGAATGTGCCGCTTTTAAGCCCAGAATTCCTGACGGATGAAGATTTCTCCCAGGGAAAAGGTGCCAGGACAGAAAGCTGTTGTTCCTTTTCTATGGTTAATGTTGCTCCATCATTGGCACCTGAGAGTCCAAGGCTGCCACCTTTTCCCAGGGTGCAAAGCTCGACGGTGCGTGCTACTTGCGGGTCCGGGAGAAATGGGTTTTTTCAGCCCAGAATTCCAGACGGATGAAGATTCCTGCCAGGGAAAAGGTGCCAGGACAGAAAGCCGTTGTTCCTTTTCTAGGGTTAATGGGGCCACATTATTGGCACCTGAGAACCGAAGGGTGCCACCTTTTCTCTGGGCGAAAATGTTGACGGTTCGTGCCACGTGCGGCTGTGGGAAAGTGCCGTTTTTCAGCCCAGAATTCCTGATGGATGAAGATTTCTTCCAGGGAAAAGGTGCCAGGACAGAAAGTGTTTGTTCCTATTCTAAGGTTAATGGGGCCCCCTCATTGGCACCTGAGAGCCCAAGGCTGCCACCTTTCCTTTGGGCGCAATGGTGGCCGGTGCGTGGCATGTGCAGGTTCGGGAAGGTGCCGTTTTTCAGCCCAGAATTCCAGACGGACGAAGATTCCTCCCTGGGAAAAGCTGCCAGGACAGAAATCACTTATTCCTTTTCGAAGGTTAATGGGGCACCATCATTGGCACCTGAGAGCCCAAGGCTGCCAGGTTTTCCCTGAGCGCCAAGGTCAACGGTGCGTGCCACTTGCAGATACGGGAATGTGCCGCTTTTAAGCCCAGAATTCCCGACGGATGAAGATTTCTCCCAGGGAAAAGGTGCCAGGACAGAAAGCCATTGTTCCTTTTCTATGGTTAATGTTGCTTCATCATTGGCACCTGAGAGTCCAAGGCTGCCACCTTTTCCCAGGACGCAAAGCTCGACGGTGCGTGCTACTTGCGGGTCCGAGAGAAATGGGTTTTTTCAGCCCAGAATTCCAGACGGATGAAGATTTCTCCTAGGGAAAAGGTGCCAGGACAGAAATCCATTGTTCCTTTTCTAGGGTTAATGGGGCCCCATCATTGGCACCTGAGAGCCCAAGGCTGCCACCTTTTCCCTGGACGGAAAGCTCGACGGTGCGTACCACAGTCAGGTCCGGGAAAGTGCCGTTATTCAGCCCAGAATTCTTGACGTCTGAAGATTCCTGGTAGAGATAAGGTGCCAGGACAGAAAGTTCTTGTTCTTTTTCTTGAGTTAATGGGGCCCCATCATTGGCACCTATGCCCTGAAGGGTGCCACCTTTTCCCAGGGCGCAAAGCTCGACGGTGCCTGCCACGTGCGGGTCCGGGAAAGTGGTGTTTTTCAGTCCAGAATTCCAGACGGACGAAGATTCCTCCCAGGGAAAATGTGCCAGGATAGAAAGCGCTTATTCCTTTTCTAGGGTGAATGGGGCCTCATCATTGGCACCTGAGATTCCAAGGCTGCCACCTTTTCCCTGGGCGCAATACTGGACGCTGCGTGCCACTTGTGGGTTGGGGAAAGTGCCATTTTTCATCCCAGAATTCCAGACGCATGAAGATTCCTCAAAGGGAAAATTTGCCAGGACAGAAAGCCATTGTTCCTTTTCATGGGGTTAATGGGGCCCCATCATTGGCACCTGAGAGCCCAAGGCTCGCACCTTTTCCCTGGGTGCCAAGCTCAATGGTGCGTGCCACGTGCGGCTCTGGGAATGTGCCCTTTTTCTGCCCAGAATTCCTGATGGATGAAGATTCCTGGCAGAGAAAAAATGCCAGGACAGAAAGCCATTATTCCTTTTCTAGGGTTAATGGGGCTCCATCATTGGCACCTGAGACCCCAAGGCTGCCACCTTTTCCCTTGGCGCAAAGCTCAACAGTGCGTGCCACGTGCGGATCCGGGAAACTGCCAGTTTTCTGCCAAGAATTCCACACGGATGAAGATTCCTGCCAGGGAAAAGATGCCAGGACAGAAAGCCATTCCATCTTTTCTAGGGTAAATGAGGCCCCATCGTTGGCACCTGAGAGCCCAAGGCTGCCACCGTTTCCCTGGGCGCAAAAGTCGACGGTGCATGCCACGTTCAGCTCTGGGATAATGCCATTTTTCATCCCAGAATTCCCGACGGATGAAGATTCCTGCCAGGGAAAAGGTGCCAGGACAGAAAGCGATTGTTCCTTTTCTAGGGTTCATGAGGCTCCATCATTGGCACCCGAGAGCCCAAGGCTGGCACCTATTCTCTGGGCGAAAAGCTCGACAGTGCGTGCCACGTGTGGGTCTGGGAAAGTGCCGTTTTTCAGCCCAGAATTGCAGACGGACAAAGATTCCTCCCAGGAAAAGGTGCCAGGACAGAAAGCGGTTGTTCCTTTTCTAGGGTTAATGGGGCCCCATCATTGGCACCTGATTGCCCAAGGCTACAACCTTTCCCCTGAGCGTAAAGCTCGATGGTGCGTGCAACTTGCGGATACGGGAAAGTGCCGCTTTCAAGGCCAGAATTCGCGACGGATCAAGATTCCTGGCAGAGGAAAAGTGCCAGGACAGAAAGCGATTGTTCCTTTTCTAGGGTTAATGGGACCCCATCATTGGCACCTGAGAGCCCAAGGCTGTCACCATTTCCCTGGGCGCAAAGCTCGACGGTGCGTGCCACGTGCGGGTCCGGGAAAGTGCCGTTTTTCAGCCCAGAATTCCAGATTGACAAAGATTCCTCCAGGGGAAAAGGTGCCAGGACAGAAAGCTGTTGTTCCTTTTCTAGGGTTAAAGTTGCTCCATCATTGGCACCTGAGAGCCCAAGGCTGCCACTTTTCCCTTGGCGCAAAGCTCGTCTCTGCGTGCCACGTGCGGCTTTGCGAAAATGCCGTTTTTCAGCCCAGAATTCATGATGGTCAAAGATTCGTCCCAGGGAAAAGGTGCCAGGACAGAAAGCCGTTCTATCTTTTCTAGGGTAAATGAGGCCCCATCATTGGCACCTGCAAGCCCAAGGCTGCCACCTTTTCCCTGGATTCAAAGCTCGACAGTGCGTACCACGGGCAGGTCCGGGAAAGTGCAGTTATTCAGCCCAGAATTCTCGACGTCTGAAGATTCCGGGCAGAGATAAGGTGCCAGGACAGAAAGTTCTTGTTCTTTTTCTTGAGTTAATGGGGCCCCATCATTGGCACCTATGACCCGAAGGGTGCCACCTTCTCCCAGGGGGCAAAGCTCGACGGTGCCTGCCAGTGGTGGGTCCGCGAAAGTGCCATATTTCAGCCCAGATTTCCTGACGGATGAAGATTCCTGCCAGGGAAAAGGTGCCAGGACAGAAATCAATTGTTCCTTTTCTAAAGTTAATGGGGCCCCCTCATTGGCACCTGAGAGCCCAAGGCTGCCACCTTTCCCATGGGCGCAATGTGGATGGTGAGTGCCATGTGCAGGTTTGGGAAGGTGCCGTTTTTCAGCCCAGAATTCCAGACAGAAAAAGATTCCTCCCTGGGAAAAGCTGCCAGGACAGAAATCGCTTATTCCTTTTCGAAGGTTAATGGGGCGCCATCATTGGCACCTGAGAGCCCAAGGCTGCCAGGTTTTCCCTGAGCGCAAAGCTCGATGGTGCGTGCCACGTGCGGGTGTGTGAAAATGCCATTTTTCAGCCCAGAATTCCTGACGGTCAAGATTTCTGACAGAGAAAACGTGTCAGGACAGAAAGCGATTTTTCTTTTTCTAGGGTTAATGGGACCCCATCATTGGCACCTGAGAGCCCAAGGCTGCCACCTTTTCCCTGGGCGCAACGCTCAACGGTGCGTGCTACGGGTGGGTCTGGGAAAATGCCAATTTTCTGCCCAGAATTCCAGACAGACGCAGATTCCTGGCAGTGAAAATGTGCCTGGACAGAAAGGGCTTGTTCCTTTTCTAGGGTAATGTGGCTGTATCATTGGCACCTGAGAGCCCAAAGCTGCCACCTTTTCCCTGGGCACAAAGTTCGACGGTGCGTGCCACTTGCGGGTCCGGGAATGTGCCGTATTTCAGCCCAGAATTCCAGACGGATGAAGATTCCTGCCAGGGAAAATGTGCCAGGATAGAAATCTATTGTTCCTTTTCTAGGGTTAATGGGGCCCCATTATTGGCACCTGAGAACTGAAGGGTGCCACCTTTTCCCTGGGCTCAAAGCTCAAAGGTGCCTGCTACGTGCGGCTCTGGGAAACTGCCATTTTTCAGCCCAGAATTCCAAATGGATGAAGATTTCTCCCAGGGAAAAGGTGCCAGGCGAGAAAACATTTTTTCCTTTTCTAGTGTTAATGGGGCCCCCTCATTGGCACCTGAGTGCCCAAAGCTTCCACCATTTTACTGGGCGCAAAGCTCGACCGTGCGTGCCATGTGCATGTCCGGGAAAGTGCAGTTTTTCAGCCCAGAATTCCAGAGGGATGAAGATTCTTCCCATGGAAAGCTGCCAGGACAGAAAGCCATTGTTCCTTTTCTAGGGTTAATGGGGCCCCATCATTGGCACCTGAGAGCCCAAAGCTGCCACCTTTCTCTATGACGCAAAGCTCGAAATTGCGTGCCACTTGCAGGTCCTGGAAAGTGCCGTTTTTATCCTAGACTTCCAGACGGACGAGGATTCCTTCCACAGGAAAGGTGCCAGGACAGAAAGTCATTGTTCCTTTTCTAGGGTTAATAGGGCCCCATTATTAGCACCTGAGAGCCCAAGACTGGCACCTTTCCCCTGGGCATAAAACCCGATAGTGCGTGCTACGTGCAGGTCCGGGAAAGTGCCATTTTTCAGCCCAGAATTCCAGATAGACGAATATTCCTTCCAGGGAAATGGTGCCAGCACAGAAAGCCATTTTTCTTTTTCTAGTGTTAATTGGGCCGCATCATTGGCTTCTGACAGCCCAAGGCTGCCACCTTTCCACTGGGCGCAAAGCTCGACGGTGCGTGCCACATGCGGGCTCAGGAAAGTGCCGTTTTTCAGCCCAGAATTCCAGACAGAGGAGGTTTCCTGCCAGAGAAAAGGTTTCAGGACAGAAATTGATTATTCCTTTTCTAGGGTTCATGAGGCCCCGTCATTGGCACCTGAGTGCCCAAAGCTGACACCTTTTTACTGGGCGCAAAGCTCGACGGTGCATGCCATGTGCATGTCCAGGAAAGTGCAGATTTTGAGCCCGGAATTCCAGATGGATGAAGATTCCTCAAAGGGAAAATTTGCCAGGACAGAAAGCCATTGTTCCTTTTCATGGGGTTAATGGGGCCCCATCATTGGCACCTGAGAGCCCAAGGCTCGCACCTTTTCCCTGGGTGCCAAGCTCAATGGTGCGTGCCACGTGCGGCTCTGGGAATGTGCCCTTTTTCTGCCTAGAATTCCTAACGGATGAAGATTCCTGGCAGAGAAAAAGTGCCAGGACAGAAAGCCATTATTCCTCTTCTAGGGTGAATGGGGCTCCATCATTGGCACCTGAGACCCCAAGGCTGCCACCTTTTCCCTTGGCGCAAAGCTCCACAGTGCGTGCCACTTGCGGGTCCCGGAACGTGCCGGTTTTCTGCCAAGAATTCCAAACGGATGAAGATTCCTGCCAGGGAAAAGGTGCCAGGACAGAAAGCCATTCTATCTTTTCTAGGGTAAATGAGGCCCCATCATTGGCACCTGAGAGCCCAAGGCTGCCACCCTTTCCCTGGGCGCAAATGTTGACGGTGCATGCCACGTGCAGCTCTGGGATAGTGCCGTTTTTCAGACCAGAATTCCAGATGGACAAAGTTCCTCCCAGAGAAAAGGTGCCAGGACAGAAATTCGTTGTTCCTTCTCTAGGGTTAATGGGGCCCCATCATTGGCACCTGAGAGCCCAAGCCTTCCAGGTTTCCCCTGAGCGCAAAGGTCGACGTTGCGTGCCACTTGCGGATACGGGAAAGGTCCACTTTTAAGCCCAGAATTCCAGACGGACAAAGATTCCTGCCAGGGAAAAGGTGCCAGGACAGAAAGCCGTTGTTCCTTTTCTAGGGTTAAAGTTGCTCCATCATTGGCACCTGCAAGACCAAGGCTGCCACCATTTCCCTGGACGCAAAGCTCGACTCTGCGTGCCACGTGCGGGTTTGCGAAAATGCCGTTTTTCAGCCCAGAATTCATGATGGTGGAAGATTCCTCCCAGGGAAAAGGTGCCAGGACAGAAAGCCATTCTATCTTTTCTAGGGTAAATGAGGCCCCATCATGGGCACCTGTGAGCCCAAGGCTGCCACCTTTTCCCAGGGGGCAAAGCTCGACAGTGCGTACCACGGGCAGGTCCGGGAAAGTGCCGTTATTCAGCCCAGAATTCTCGACGTCTGAAGATTCCGGGCAGAGATAAGGTGCCAGGACAGAAAGCCATTATTCCTTTTCTAGGGTTAATGGGGCTCCATCATTGGCGCCTGAGAGCCCAAGGCTGCCACCTTTTCCCTGGACACAAAGCTCGACGGTGCGTACCACAGGCATGTCCGGGAAAGTGCCGTTATTCAGCCCAGAATTCTCGACGTCTGAAGATTCCTGGTAGAGGAAAAGTGCCAGGACAGAAAGTTCTTGTTCTTTTTCTTGAGTTAATGGGGCCCCATCATTGGCACCTGAGAGCCCAAGGCTGCCAGGTTTCCCCTGAGCGCAAAGGTCAACGTTGCGTTCAACTTGCGGATACGGGAATGTGCCGCTTTTAAGCCCAGAATTCCAGACGGATGAAGATTTCTCCTAGGGAAAAGGTGCCAGGACAGAAATCCATTGTTCCTTTTCTAGGGTTAATGGGGCCCCATCATTGGCACCTGAGATCCCAAGGCTGCCACCTTTTCCCTGGACCAAAGCTCGACGGTGCGTACCACAGGCATGTCCGGGAAAGTGCCGTTATTCAGCCCAGAATTCTCGACGTCTGAAGATTCCTGGTAGAGATAAGGTGCCAGGACAGAAAGTTCTTGTTCTTTTTCTTGAGTTAATGGGGCCCCATCATTGGCACCTGAGACCTGAAGGGTGCCACCTTTTCCCAGGGCGCAAAGCTCGACGGTGCCTGCCACGTGCGGGTCCGGGAAAGTGGTGTTTTTCGGTCTAGAATTCCAGACGGACGAAGATTCCTCCCAGGGAAAATATGCCAGGATAGAAAGCGCTTATTCCTTTTCTAGGGTGAATGGGGCCTCATCATTGGCACCTGAGATTCCAAGGCTGCCACCTTTTCCCTGGGCGCAATACTGGACGCTGCGTGCCACTTGTGGGTTGGGGAAAGTGCCATTTTTCATCCCAGAATTCCAGACGCATGAAGATTCCTCAAAGGGAAAATTTGCCAGGACAGAAAGCCATTGTTCCTTTTCATGGGGTTAATGGGGCCCCATCATTGGCACCTGAGACCCCAAGGTTGCCACCTTTTCCCTTGGCGCAAAGCTCGACAGTGTGTGCCACTTGCGGGTCCCGGAACGTGCCGGTTTTCTGCCAAGAATTCCAAACGGATGAAGATTCCTGCCAGGGAAAAGGTGCCAGGACAGAAAGCCATTCTATCTTTTCTAGGGTAAATGAGGCCCCATCATTGGCACCTGAGAGCCCAAGGCTGCCACCATTTCCCTGGGCGCAAATGTTGACGGTGCATGCCACGTGCAGCTCTGGGATAGTGCCGTTTTTCAGACCAGAATTCCAGATGGACAAAGTTCCTCCCAGAGAAAAGGTGCCAGGACAGAAATTCGTTGTTCCTTCTCTAGGGTTAATGGGGCCCCATCATTGGCACCTGAGAGCCCAAGCCTTCCAGATTTCCCCTGAGCGCAAAGGTTGACGTTGCGTGCCACTTGCGGATACGGGAAAGGTCCACTTTTAAGCCCAGAATTCCGGACGGGCAAAGATTCCTCCCAGGGAAAAGGTGCCAGAACAGAAAGCGATTGTTCCTTTTCTAGGGTTAATGGGGCCCCATCATTGGCACCTGAGTGCCCAAGGCTACAACCTTTCCCCTGAGCGTAAAGCTCAACGGTGCGTGCAACTTACGGATACGGGAAAGTGCCGCTTTCAAGGCCAGAATTCGCGACGGATCAAGATTCCTGGCAGAGGAAAAGTGCCAGGACCGAAAGCGGTTGTTCCTTTTCTAGGGTTAATGGGACCCCATCATTGGCACCTGAGAACCCAAGGCTGCCACCATTTCCCTGGGCGCAAAGCTCGACGGTGCGTGCCACTTGCGGGTCCGGGAAACTGCCGTTTTTCTGCCCAGAATTCCAGACGGATGAAGAGTCCTGCCAGGGAAAAGGTGCCAGGACAGAAAGCCATTCTATCTTTTCTAGGGTAAATGAGGCCCTATCATTGGCACCTGAGATCCCAAGGCTGCCACCTTTTCCCTGGGTGCAAAAGTCGACGGTGCATGCCACGTGCAGCTCTGGGATAATGCCGTTTTTCAGCCCAGAATTCCAGACCGATGAAGATTCCTGCCAGGGAAAAGGTGCCAGGACAGAAATCCATTGTTCCTTTTCTAGGGTTAATGGGACCCCATCATTGGCACCTGAGAGCCCAAGGCTGCCACCATTTCCCTGGGCGCAAAGCTCGACGGTGCGTGCCACGTGCGGGTCCGGGAAAGTGCCTCTTTTAAGCCGAGAATTGAAGATGGACAAAGATTCCTCCCAGGAAAAGGTGCCAGGACAGAAAGCGATTGTTCCTTTTCTAGGGTTAATGGGGCCCCATCATTGGCACCTGATTGCCCAAGGCTTCAACCTTTCCCCTGAGCGTAAAGCTCAACGGTGCGTGCAACTTGCGGATACGGGAAAGTGCCGCTTTCAAGGCCAGAATTCGTGACGGGTCAAGATTCCTGGCAGAGGAAAAGTGCCAGGACAGAAAGCCGTTGTTCCTTTTCTAGGGTTAATGGGACCCCATCATTGGCACCTGAGAACCCAAGGCTGCCACCATTTCCCTGGGTGCAAAGCTCGACGGTGCATGCCACGTGCGGGTCCGGGAAAGTGCCGTTTTTCAGCCTGAAATTCCAGACGGACAAAGATTCCTCCCAGAGAAAAGGTGCCAGGACCGAAAGCCATTGTTCCTTTTCTAGGGTTAATGGGGCCCCATCATTGGCACCTGAGAGCCCAAGCCTGCCAGGTTTCCCCTGAGCGCAAAGGTCAACATTGCGTGCAACTTGCGGATACGGGAATGTGCCGCTTTTAAGCCCAAAATTCCCGACGGATGAAGATTTCTCCTAGGGAAAAGGTGCCAGGACAGAAAGCTGTTGTTCCTTTTCTATGGTTAATGTTGCTCCATCATTGGCACCTGCAAGCCCAAGGCTGCCACCGTTTCCCTGGACGCAAAGCTCGACTCTGCGTGCCACGTGCGGGTTTGCGAAAATGCCGTTTTTCAGCCCAGAATTCATGATGGTCGAAGATTCCTCCCAGGGAAAAGGTGCCAGGACAGAAAGCCGTTCTATCTTTTCTAGGGTAAATGAGGCCCCATCATGGGCACCTGCGAGCCCAAGGCTGCCACCTTTTCCCAGGGGGCAAAGCTCGACGGTGCGTACCACAGGCATGTCCGGGAAAGTGCCGTTATTCAGCCCAGAATTCTCGACGTCTGAACATTCCGGGCAGAGATAAGGTGCCAGGACAGAAAGTTCTTGTTCTTTTTCTAGAGTTAATGGGGTTCCATCATTGGCACCTATGACCTGAAGGGTGCCACCTTTTCCCAGGGCGCAAAGCTCAACAGTGCGTGCCACTTGCGGGTCCGGTACTGTGCTATTTTTCTGCCCAGAAGTCCCGATGGATGAAGATTCCTGCCAGGGAAAAGGTGCCAGGACAGAAAGCCATTATTCCTTTTCTAGGGTTAATGGGGCTCCATCATTGGCGCCTGAAACCCCAAGGCTGCCACCATTTCCCTTGGCGCAAAGCTCGACGGTGCGTGCCACATGCGGGTCCGGGAAACTGCCGTTTTTCAGCCCAGAATTCCAGAGGGATGAAGATTCCTCCAAGGGAAAAGGTGCCAGGACAGAAAGCCATTCCATCTTTTCTAGGGTAAATGAGGACCTATCATTGGCACCTGAGATCCCAAGGCTGCCACCTTTACCGTGGGTGCAAAAGTCGACGGTGCATGCCACGTGCAGCTCTGGGATAATGCCGTTTTTCAGCCCAGAATTCCAGACGGATGAAGACTCCTCCCAGGAAAAGGTGCCAGGACAGAAAGCGATTGTTCCTTTTCTAGGGTTAATGGGGCCCCATCATTGGCACCTGAGTGCCCAAGGCTACAACCTTTCCCCTGAGCGTAAAGCTCGACGTTGCGTGCAACTTGCGGATACGGGAAAGTGCCGCTTTCAAGGCCAGAATTCGCGACGGATCAAGATTCCTGGCAGAGGAAAAGTGCCAGGACAGAAAGCGGTTGTTCCTTTTCTAGGGTTAATGGGACCCCATCATTGGCACCTGAGAACCCAAGGCTGCCACCATTTCCCTGGGCGCAAAGCTCGACGGTGCGTGCCACTTGCGGGTCCGGGAAACTGCCGTTTTTCAGCCTGAAATTCCAGACGGACAAAGATTCCTCCCAGAGAAAAGGTGCCAGGACCGAAAGCCATTGTTCCTTTTCTAGGGTTAATGGGGCCCCATCATTGGCACCTGAGAGCCCAAGCCTGCCAGGTTTCCCCTGAGCGCAAAGGTCAACGTTGCGTGCAACTTGCGGATACGGGAATGTGCCGCTTTTAAGCCCAGAATTCCCGACAGATGAAGATTTCTCCTAGGGAAAAGGTGCCAGGACAGAAAGCTGTTGTTCCTTTTCTATGGTTAATGTTGCTCCATCATTGGCACCTGAGAGTCCAAGGCTGCCACCTTTTCCCAGGGTGCAAAGCTCGACGGTGCGTGCTACTTGCGGGTCCGGGAGAAATGGGTTTTTTCAGCCCAGAATTCCAGACGGATGAAGATTCCTGGTAGAGGAAAAGTGCCAGGACAGAAAGTTCTTGTTCTTTTTCTTGAGTTAATGGGGCCCCATCATTGGCACCTGAGAGCCCAAGGCTGCCAGGTTTCCCCTGAGCGCAAAGGTCAACGTTGCGTTCAACTTGCGGATACGGGAATGTGCCGCTTTTAAGCCCAGAATTCCCGACGGATGAAGATTTCTCCTAGGGAAAAGGTGCCAGGACAGAAATCCATTGTTCCTTTTCTAGGGTTAATGGGGCCCCATCATTGGCACCTGAGATCCCAAGGCTGCCACCTTTTCCCTGGACACAAAGCTCGACGGTGCGTACCACAGGCATGTCCGGGAAAGTGCCGTTATTCAGCCCAGAATTCTCGACGTCTGAAGATTCCTGGTAGAGATAAGGTGCCAGGACAGAAAGTTCTTGTTCTTTTTCTTGAGTTAATGGGGCCCCATCATTGGCACCTGAGACCTGAAGGGTGCCACCTTTTCCCAGGGCGCAAAGCTCGACGGTGCCTGCCACGTGCGGGTCCGGGAAAGTGGTGTTTTTCAGTCCAGAATTCCAGACGGACGAAGATTCCTCCCAGGGAAAATGTGCCAGGATAGAAAGCGCTTATTCCTTTTCTAGGGTGAATGGGGCCTCATCATTGGCACCTGAGATTCCAAGGCTGCCACCTTTTCCCTGGGCGCAATACTGGACGCTGCGTGCCACTTGTGGGTTGGGGAAAGTGCCATTTTTCATCCCAGAATTCCAGACGCATGAAGATTCCTCAAAGGGAAAATTTGCCAGGACAGAAAGCCATTGTTCCTTTTCATGGGGTTAATGGGGCCCCATCATTGGCACCTGAGAGCCCAAGGCTCGCACCTTTTCCCTGGGTGCCAAGCTCAATGGTGCGTGCCACGTGCGGCTCTGGGAATGTGCCCTTTTTCTGCCTAGAATTACTAACGGATGAAGATTCCTGGCAGAGAAAAAGTGCCAGGACAGAAAGCCTTTATTCCTCTTCTAGGGTGAATGGGGCTCCATCATTGGCACCTGAGACCCCAAGGCTGCCACCTTTTCCCTTGGCGCAAAGCTCGACAGTGCGTGCCACATGCGGGTCCCGGAACGTGCCGGTTTTCTGCCAAGAATTCCAAACGGATGAAGATTCCTGCCAGGGAAAAGGTGCCAGGACAGAAAGCCATTCTATCTTTTCTAGGGTAAATGAGGCCCCATCATTGGCACCTGAGAGCCCAAGGCTGCCACCCTTTCCCTGGGCGCAAATGTTGACGGTGCATGCCACGTGCAGCTCTGGGATAGTGCCGTTTTTCAGACCAGAATTCCAGATGGACAAAGTTCCTCCCAGAGAAAAGGTGCCAGGACAGAAATTCGTTGTTCCTTCTCTAGGGTTAATGGGGCCCCATCATTGGCACCTGAGAGCCCAAGCCTTCCAGGTTTCCCCTGAGCGCAAAGGTCGACGTTGCGTGCCACTTGCGGATACGGGAAAGGTCCACTTTTAAGCCCAGAATTCCAGACGGACAAAGATTCCTGCCAGGGAAAAGGTGCCAGGACAGAAAGCCGTTGTTCCTTTTCTAGGGTTAAAGTTGCTCCATCATTGGCACCTGCAAGCCCAAGGCTGCCACCGTTTCCCTGGACGCAAAGCTCGACTCTGCGTGCCACGTGCGGGTTTGCGAAAATGCCGTTTTTCAGCCCAGAATTCATGATGGTCGAAGATTCCTCCTAGGGAAAAGGTGCCAGGACAGAAAGCCGTTCTATCTTTTCTAGGGTAAATGAGGCCCCATCATGGGCACCTGCGAGCCCAAGGCTGCCACCTTTTCCCAGGGGGCAAAGCTCGACAGTGCGTACCACGGGCAGGTCCGGGAAAGTGCCGTTATTCAGCCCAGAATTCTCGACGTCTGAAGATTCCGGGCAGAGATAAGGTGCCAGGACAGAAAGTTCTTGTTCTTTTTCTAGAGTTAATGGGGCCCCATCATTGGCACCTATTCCCTGAAGGGTGCCACCTTTTCCCAGGGCGCAAAGCTCAACAGTCCGTGCCACGTGCGGGTCTGGGAATGTGCTATTTTTCTGCCCAGAATTCCCGACGGATGAAGATTCCTGCCAGGGAAAAGGTGCCAGGACAGAAAGCCATTATTCCTTTTCTAGGGTTAATGGGGCTCCATCATTGGCGCCTGAGACCCCAAGGCTGCCACCATTTCCCTTGGCTCAAAGCTCGACGGTGCGTGCCACATGCGGGTCCGGGAAACTGCCGTTTTTCAGCCCAGAATTCCAGAGGGATTAAGATTCCTCCCAGGGAAAAGGTGCCAGGACAGAAAGCCATTCCATCTTTTCTAGGGTAAATGAGGCCCTATCATTGGCACCTGAGATCCTAAGGCTGCCACCTTTTCCCTGGGTGCAAAAGTCGACGGTGCATGCCACGTGCAGCTCTGGGATAATGCCATTTTTCAGCCCAGAATTCCAGACGGATGAAGACTCCTCCCAGGAAAAGGTGCCAGGACAGAAAGCGATTGTTCCTTTTCTAGGGTTAATGGGGCCCAATCATTGGCACCTGAGTGCCCAAGGCTACAACCTTTCCCCTGAGCGTAAAGCTCGACGTTGCGTGCAACTTGCGGATACGGGAAAGTGCCGCTTTCAAGGCCAGAATTCGCGACGGATCAAGATTCCTGGCAGAGGAAAAGTGCCAGGACAGAAAGCGGTTGTTCCTTTTCTAGGGTTAATGGGACCCCATCATTGGCACCTGAGAACCCAAGGCTGCCACCATTTCCCTGGGCGCAAAGCTCGACGGTGCGTGCCACGTGCGGGTCCGGGAAGTGCCGTTTTTCACCCTGAAATTCCAGACGGACAAAGATTCCTCCCAGAGAAAAGATGCCAGGACAGAAAGCCATTGTTCCTTTTCTAGGGTTAATGGGGCCCCATCATTGGCACCTGAGAGCCCAAGCCTGCCAGGTTTCCCCTGAGCGCAAAGGTCAACGTTGCGTGCAACTTGCGGATACGGGAATGTGCCGCTTTTAAGCCCAGAATTCCCGACGGATGAAGATTTCTCCTAGGGAAAAGGTGCCAGGACAGAAAGCTGTTGTTCCTTTTCTATGGTTAATGTTGCTCCATCATTGGCACCTGAGAGTCCAAGGCTGCCACCTTTTCCCAGGGTGCAAAGCTCGACGGTGCGTGCTACTTGCGGGTCCGGGAGAAATGGTTTTTTTCAGCCCAGAATTCCAGACGGATGAAGATTCCTGCCAGGGAAAAGGTGCCAGGACAGAAAGCCGTTGTTCCTTTTCTAGGGTTAATGGGGCCCCATCATTGGCACCTGAGAGCCCAAGGCTGCCACCTTTTCCCTGGACACAAAGCTCGACGGTGCGTACCACAGGCATGTCCGGGAAAGTGCCGTTATTCAGCCCAGAATTCTCGACGTCTGAAGATTCCTGGTAGAGATAAGGTGCCAGGACAGAAAGTTCTTGTTCTTTTTCTTGAGTTAATGGGGCCCCATCATTGGCACCTGAGACCTGAAGGGTGCCACCTTTTCCCAGGGCACAAAGCTCGACGGTGCCTGCCACGTGCGGGTCCGGGAAAGTGGTGTTTTTCAGTCCAGAATTCCAGACGGACGAAGATTCCTCCCAGGGAAAATGTGCCAGGATAGAAAGCGCTTATTCCTTTTCTAGGGTGAATGGGGCCTCATCATTGGCACCTGAGATTCCAAGGCTGCCACCTTTTCCCTGGGCGCAATACTGGACGCTGCGTGCCACTTGTGGGTTGGGGAAAGTGCCATTTTTCATCCCAGAATTCCAGACGCATGAAGATTCCTCAAAGGGAAAATTTGCCAGGACAGAAAGCCATTGTTCCTTTTCATGGGGTTAATGGGGCCCCATCATTGGCACCTGAGAGCCCAAGGCTCGCACCTTTTCCCTGGGTGCCAAGCTCAATGGTGCGTGCCACGTGCGGCTCTGGGAATGTGCCCTTTTTCTGCCTAGAATTCCTAACGGATGAAGATTCCTGGCAGAGAAAAAGTGCCAGGACAGAAAGCCATTATTCCTCTTCTAGGGTGAATGGGGCTCCATCATTGGCACCTGAGACCCCAAGGTTGCCACCTTTTCCCTTGGCGCAAAGCTCGACAGTGCGTGCCACTTGCGGGTCACGGGACGTGCCAGTTTTCTGCCAAGAATTCCAAACGGATGAAGATTCCTGCCAGGGAAAAGGTGCCAGGACAGAAAGCCATTCTATCTTTTCTAGGGTAAATGAGGCCCCATCATTGGCACCTGAGAGCCCAAGGCTGCCACCATTTCCCTGGGCGCAAATGTTGACGGTGCATGCCACATGCAGCTCTGGGATAGTGCCGTTTTTCAGACCAGAATTCCAGATGGACAAAGTTCCTCCCAGAGAAAAGGTGCCAAGACAGAAATTCGTTGTTCCTTCTCTAGGGTTAATGGGGCCCCATCATTGGCACCTGAGAGCCCAAGCCTTCCAGGTTTCCCCTGAGCGCAAAGGTCGACGTTGCGTGCCACTTGCGGATACGGGAAAGGTCCACTTTTAAGCCCAGAATTCCAGACGGACAAAGATTCCTGCCAGGGAAAAGGTGCCAGGACAGAAAGCCGTTGTTCCTTTTCTAGGGTTAAAGTTGCTCCATCATTGGCACCTGCAAGCCCAAGGCTGCCACCGTTTCCCTGGACGCAAAGCTCGACTCTGCGTGCCACGTGCGGGTTTGCGAAAATGCCGTTTTTCAGCCCAGAATTCATGATGGTCGAAGATTCCTCCCAGGGAAAGGTGTCAGGACAGAAAGCCGTTCTATCTTTTCTAGGGTAAATGAGGCCCCATCATTGGCACCTCAGAGCCCAAGGCTGCCACCGTTTCCCTGGACACAAAGCTCAACGGTGCATACCACAGTCATGTCCGGGAAAGTGCCGTTATTCAGCCCAGAATTCTCGACGTCTGAAGATTCCTGGTAGAGGAAAAGTGCCAGGACAGAAAGTTCTTGTTCTTTTTCTTGAGTTAATGGGGCCCCATCATTGGCACCTGAGAGCCCAAGGCTGCCAGGTTTCCCCTGAGCGCAAAGGTCAACGTTGCGTTCAACTTGCGGATACGGGAATGTGCCGCTTTTAAGCCCAGAATTCCCGACGGATGAAGATTTCTCCTAGGGAAAAGGTGCCAGGACAGAAATCCATTGTTCCTTTTCTAGGGTTAATGGGGCCCCATCATTGGCACCTGAGAGCCCAAGGCTGCCACCTTTTCCCTGGACACAAAGCTCGACGGTGCGTACCACAGGCATGTCCGGGAAAGTGCCGTTATTCAGCCCAGAATTCTCGACGTCTGAAGATTCCTGGTAGAGATAAGGTGCCAGGACAGAAAGTTCTTGTTCTTTTTCTTGAGTTAATGGGGCCCCATCATTGGCACCTGAGACCTGAAGGGTGCCACCTTTTCCCAGGGCGCAAAGCTCGACGGTGCCTGCCACGTGCGGGTCCGGGAAAGTGGTGTTTTTCAGTCCAGAATTCCAGACGGACGAAGATTCCTCCCAGGGAAAATGTGCCAGGATAGAAAGCGCTTATTCCTTTTCTAGGGTGAATGGGGCCTCATCATTGGCACCTGAGATTCCAAGGCTGCCACCTTTTCCCTGGGCGCAATACTGGACGCTGCGTGCCACTTGTGGGTTGGGGAAAGTGCCATTTTTCATCCCAGAATTCCAGACGCATGAAGATTCCTCAAAGGGAAAATTTGCCAGGACAGAAAGCCATTGTTCCTTTTCATGGGGTTAATGGGGCCCCATCATTGGCACCTGAGAGCCCAAGGCTCGCACCTTTTCCCTGGGTGCCAAGCTCAATGGTGCGTGCCACGTGCGGCTCTGGGAATGTGCCCTTTTTCTGCCTAGAATTCCTAACGGATGAAGATTCCTGGCAGAGAAAAAGTGCCAGGACAGAAAGCCTTTATTCCTCTTCTAGGGTGAATGGGGCTCCATCATTGGCACCTGAGACCCCAAGGCTGCCACCTTTTCCCTTGGCGCAAAGCTCGACAGTGCGTGCCACTTGCGGGTCCCGGAACGTGCCGGTTTTCTGCCAAGAATTCCAAACGGATGAAGATTCCTGCCAGGGAAAAGGTGCCAGGACAGAAAGCCATTCTATCTTTTCTAGGGTAAATGAGGCCCCATCATTGGCACCTGAGAGCCCAAGGCTGCCACCATTTCCCTGGGCGCAAATGTTGACGGTGCATGCCACGTGCAGCTCTGGGATAGTGCCGTTTTTCAGACCAGAATTCCAGATGGACAAAGTTCCTCCCAGAGAAAAGGTGCCAGGACAGAAATTCGTTGTTCCTTCTCTAGGGTTAATGGGGCCCCATCATTGGCACCTGAGAGCCCAAGCCTTCCAGGTTTCCCCTGAGCGCAAAGGTCGACGTTGCGTGCCACTTGCGGATACGGGAAAGGTCCACTTTTAAGCCCAGAATTCCAGACGGACAAAGATTCCTGCCAGGGAAAAGGTGCCAGGACAGAAAGCCGTTGTTCCTTTTCTAGGGTTAAAGTTGCTCCATCATTGGCACCTGCAAGCCCAAGGCTGCCACCGTTTCCCTGGACGCAAAGCTCGACTCTGCGTGCCACGTGCGGGTTTGCGAAAATGCCGTTTTTCAGCCCAGAATTCATGATGGTCGAAGATTCCTCCCAGGGAAAAGGTGCCAGGACAGAAAGCCGTTCTATCTTTTCTAGGGTAAATGAGGCCCCATCATGGGCACCTGCGAGCCCAAGGCTGCCACCTTTTCCCAGGGGGCAAAGCTCGACAGTGCGTACCACGGGCAGGTCCGGGAAAGTGCCGTTATTCAGCCCAGAATTCTCGACGTCTGAAGATTCCGGGCAGAGATAAGGTGCCAGGACAGAAAGTTCTTGTTCTTTTTCTAGAGTTAATGGGGCCCCATCATTGGCACCTATGCCCTGAAGGGTGCCACCTTTTCCCAGGGCGCAAAGCTCGACAGTCCGTGCCACGTGCGGGTCCGGGAATGTGCTATTTTTCTGCCCAGAATTCCCGACGGATGAAGATTCCTGCCAGGGAAAAGGTGCCAGGACAGAAAGCCATTATTCCTTTTCTAGGGTTAATGGGGCTCCATCATTGGCGCCTGAGACCCCAAGGCTGCCACCATTTCCCTTGGCTCAAAGCTCGACGGTGCGTGCCACATGCGGGTCCGGGAAACTGCCGTTTTTCAGCCCAGAATTCCAGAGGGATTAAGATTCCTCCCAGGGAAAAGGTGCCAGGACAGAAAGCCATTCCATCTTTTCTAGGGTAAATGAGGCCCTATCATTGGCACCTGAGATCCTAAGGCTGCCACCTTTTCCCTGGGTGCAAAAGTCGACGGTGCATGCCACGTGCAGCTCTGGGATAATGCCATTTTTCAGCCCAGAATTCCAGACGGATGAAGACTCCTCCCAGGAAAAGGTGCCAGGACAGAAAGCGATTGTTCCTTTTCTAGGGTTAATGGGGCCCAATCATTGGCACCTGAGTGCCCAAGCCTACAACCTTTCCCCTGAGCGTAAAGCTCGACGTTGCGTGCAACTTGCGGATACGGGAAAGTGCCGCTTTCAAGGCCAGAATTCGCGACGGATCAAGATTCCTGGCAGAGGAAAAGTGCCAGGACAGAAAGCCGTTGTTCCTTTTCTAGGGTTAATGGGACCCCATCATTGGCACCTGAGAGCCCAAGGCTGCCACCATTTCCCTGGGCGCAAAGCTCGACGGTGCGTGCCACTTGCGGGTCCGGGAAACTGCCGTTTTTCACCCTGAAATTCCAGACGGACAAAGTTCCTCCTAGAGGAAAGGTGCCAGGACAGAAATTCGTTGTTCCTTTTCTAGGGTTAATGGGGCCCCATCATTGGCACCTGAGAGCCCAAGCCTGCCAGGTTTCCCCTGAGCGCAAAGGTCAACGTTGCGTGCAACTTGCGGATACGGGAATGTGCCGCTTTTAAGCCCAGAATTCCCGACGGATGAAGATTTCTCCTAGGGAAAAGGTGCCAGGACAGAAAGCTGTTGTTCCTTTTCTATGGTTAATGTTGCTCCATCATTGGCACCTGAGAGTCCAAGGCTGCCACCTTTTCCCAGGGTGCAAAGCTCGACGGTGCGTGCTACTTGCGGGTCCGGTAGAAATGGGTTTTTTCAGCCCAGAATTCCAGACGGATGAAGATTCCTGCCAGGGAAAAGGTGCCAGGACAGAAAGTTGTTGTTCCTTTTCTAGGGTTAATGGGGCCCCATCATTGGCACCTGAGAGCCCAAGGCTGCCACTTTTTCCCTGGACACAAAGCTCGACGGTGCGTACCACAGGCATGTCCGGGAAAGTGCCGTTATTCAGCCCAGAATTCTCGACGTCTGAAGATTCCTGGTAGAGATAAGGTGCCAGGACAGAAAGTTCTTGTTCTTTTTCTTGAGTTAATGGGGCCCCATCATTGGCACCTGAGACCTGAAGGGTGCCACCTTTTCCCAGGGCGCAAAGCTCGACGGTGCCTGCCACGTGCGGGTCCGGGAAAGTGGTGTTTTTCAGTCCAGAATTCCAGACGGACGAAGATTCCTCCCAGGGAAAATGTGCCAGGATAGAAAGCGCTTATTCCTTTTCTAGGGTGAATGGGGCCTCATCATTGGCACCTGAGATTCCAAGGCTGCCACCTTTTCCCTGGGCGCAATACTGGACGCTGCGTGCCACTTGTGGGTTGGGGAAAGTGCCATTTTTCATCCCAGAATTCCAGACGCATGAAGATTCCTCAAAGGGAAAATTTGCCAGGACAGAAAGCCATTGTTCCTTTTCATGGGGTTAATGGGGCCCCATCATTGGCACCTGAGAGCCCAAGGCTCGCACCTTTTCCCTGGGTGCCAAGCTCAATGGTGCGTGCCACGTGCGGCTCTGGGAATGTGCCCTTTTTCTGCCTAGAATTCCTAACGGATGAAGATTCCTGGCAGAGAAAAAGTGCCAGGACAGAAAGCCTTTATTCCTCTTCTAGGGTGAATGGGGCTCCATCATTGGCACCTGAGACCCCAAGGCTGCCACCTTTTCCCTTGGCGCAAAGCTCGACAGTGCGTGCCACTTGCGGGTCCCGGAACGTGCCGGTTTTCTGCCAAGAATTCCAAACGGATGAAGATTCCTGCCAGGGAAAAGGTGCCAGGACAGAAAGCCATTCTATCTTTTCTAGGGTAAATGAGGCCCCATCATTGGCACCTGAGAGCCCAAGGCTGCCACCATTTCCCTGGGCGCAAATGTTGACGGTGCATGCCACGTGCAGCTCTGGGATAGTGCCGTTTTTCAGACCAGAATTCCAGATGGACAAAGTTCCTCCCAGAGAAAAGGTGCCAGGACAGAAATTCGTTGTTCCTTCTCTAGGGTTAATGGGGCCCCATCATTGGCACCTGAGAGCCCAAGCCTTCCAGGTTTCCCCTGAGCGCAAAGGTCGACGTTGCGTGCCACTTACGGATACGGGAAAGGTCCACTTTTAAGCCCAGAATTCCAGACGGACAAAGATTCCTGCCAGGGAAAAGGTGCCAGGACAGAAAGCCGTTGTTCCTTTTCTAGGGTTAAAGTTGCTCCATCATTGGCACCTGCAAGCCCAAGGCTGCCACCGTTTCCCTGGACGCAAAGCTTGACTCTGCGTGCCACGTGCGGGTTTGCGAAAATGCCGTTTTTCAGCCCAGAATTCATGATGGTCGAAGATTCCTCCCAGGGAAAAGGTGCCAGGACAGAAAGCCGTTCTATCTTTTCTAGGGTAAATGAGGCCCCATCATGGGCACCTGCGAGCCCAAGGCTGCCACCTTTTCCCAGGGGGCAAAGCTCGACAGTGCGTACCACGGGCAGGTCCGGGAAAGTGCCGTTATTCAGCCCAGAATTCTCGACGTCTGAACATTCCGGGCAGAGATAAGGTGCCAGGACAGAAAGTTCTTGTTCTTTTTCTAGAGTTAATGGGGCCCCATCATTGGCACCTATGCCCTGAAGGGTGCCACCTTTTCCCAGGGCGCAAAGCTCAACAGTCCGTGCCACGTGCGGGTCCGGGAATGTGCTATTTTTCTGCCCAGAATTCCCGACGGATGAAGATTCCTGCCAGGGAAAAGGTGCCAGGACAGAAAGCCATTATTCCTTTTCTAGGGTTAATGGGGCTCCATCATTGCCGCCTGAGACCCCAAGGCTGCCACCATTTCCCTTGGCTCAAAGCTCGACGGTGCGTGCCACATGCGGGTCCGGGAAACTGCCGTTTTTCAGCCCAGAATTCCAGAGGGATTAAGATTCCTCCCAGGGAAAAGGTGCCAGGACAGAAAGCCATTCCATCTTTTCTAGGGTAAATGAGGCCCTATCATTGGCACCTGAGATCCTAAGGCTGCCACCTTTTCCCTGGGTGCAAAAGTCGACGGTGCATGCCACGTGCAGCTCTGGGATAATGCCATTTTTCAGCCCAGAATTCCAGACGGATGAAGACTCCTCCCAGGAAAAGGTGCCAGGACAGAAAGCGATTGTTCCTTTTCTAGGGTTAATGGGGCCCAATCATTGGCACCTGAGTGCCCAAGCCTACAACCTTTCCCCTGAGCGTAAAGCTCGACGTTGCGTGCAACTTGCGGATACGGGAAAGTGCCGCTTTCAAGGCCAGAATTCGCGACGGATCAAGATTCCTGGCAGAGGAAAAGTGCCAGGACAGAAAGCGGTTGTTCCTTTTCTAGGGTTAATGGGACCCCATCATTGGCACCTGAGAGCCCAAGGCTGCCACCATTTCCCTGGGCGCAAAGCTCGACGGTGCGTGCCACGTGCGGGTCCGGGAAAGTGCCGTTTTTCACCCTGAAATTCCAGACGGACAAAGTTCCTCCCAGAGAAAAGGTGCCAGGACAGAAATTCGTTGTTCCTTTTCTAGGGTTAATGGGGCCCCATCATTGGCACCTGAGAGCCCAAGCCTGCCAGGTTTCCCCTGAGCGCAAAGGTCAACGTTGCGTGCAACTTGCGGATACGGGAATGTGCCGCTTTTAAGCCCAGAATTCCCGACGGATGAAGATTTCTCCTAGGGAAAAGGTGCCAGGACAGAAAGCTGTTGTTCCTTTTCTATGGTTAATGTTGCTCCATCATTGGCACCTGAGAGTCCAAGGCTGCCACCTTTTCCCAGGGTGCAAAGCTCGACGGTGCGTGCTACTTCCGGGTCCGGGAGAAATGGGTTTTTTCAGCCCAGAATTCCAGACGGATGAAGATTCCTGCCAGGGAAAAGGTGCCAGGACAGAAAGCCGTTGTTCCTTTTCTAGGGTTAATGGGGCCCCATCATTGGCACCTGAGAGCCCAAGGCTGCCACCTTTTCCCTGGACACAAAGCTCGACGGTGCGTACCACAGGCATGTCTGGGAAAGTGCCGTTATTCAGCCCAGAATTCTCGACGTCTGAAGATTCCTGGTAGAGATAAGGTGCCAGGACAGAAAGTTCTTGTTCTTTTTCTTGAGTTAATGGGGCCCCATCATTGGCACCTGAGACCTGAAGGGTGCCACCTTTTCCCAGGGCGCAAAGCTCGACGGTGCCTGCCACGTGCGGGTCCGGGAAAGTGGTGTTTTTCAGTCCAGAATTCCAGACGGACGAAGATTCCTCCCAGGGAAAATGTGCCAGGATAGAAAGCGCTTATTCCTTTTCTAGGGTGAATGGGGCCTCATCATTGGCACCTGAGATTCCAAGGCTGCCACCTTTTCCCTGGGCGCAATACTGGACGCTGCGTGCCACTTGTGGGTTGGGGAAAGTGCCATTTTTCATCCCAGAATTCCAGACGCATGAAGATTCCTCAAAGGGAAAATTTGCCAGGACAGAAAGCCATTGTTCCTTTTCATGGGGTTAATGGGGCCCCATCATTGGCACCTGAGAGCCCAAGGCTCGCACCTTTTCCCTGGGTGCCAAGCTCAATGGTGCGTGCCACGTGCGGCTTTGGGAATGTGCCCTTTTTCTGCCTAGAATTCCTAACGGATGAAGATTCCTGGCAGAGAAAAAGTGCCAGGACAGAAAGCCTTTATTCCTCTTCTAGGGTGAATGGGGCTCCATCATTGGCACCTGAGACCCCAAGGCTGCCACCTTTTCCCTTGGCGCAAAGCTCGAAAGTGCGTGCCACTTGCGGGTCCCGGGACGTGCCAGTTTTCTGCCAAGAATTCCAAACGGATGAAGATTCCTGCCAGGGAAAAGGTGCCAGGACAAAAAGCCATTCTATCTTTTCTAGGGTAAATGAGGCCCCATCATTGGCACCTGAGAGCCCAAGGCTGCCACCATTTCCCTGGGCGCAAATGTTGACGGTGCATGCCACATGCAGCTCTGGGATAGTGCCGTTTTTCAGACCAGAATTCCAGATGGACAAAGTTCCTCCCAGAGAAAAGGTGCCAGGACAGAAATTCGTTGTTCCTTCTCTAGGGTTAATGGGGCCCCATCATTGGCACCTGAGAGCCCAAGCCTTCCAGGTTTCCCCTGAGCGCAAAGGTCGACGTTGCGTGCCACTTGCGGATACGGGAAAGGTCCACTTTTAAGCCCAGAATTCCGGACGGACAAAGATTCCTGCCAGGGAAAAGGTGCCAGGACAGAAAGCCGTTGTTCCTTTTCTAGGGATAAAGTTGCTCCATCATTGGCACCTGCAAGCCCAAGGCTGCCACCGTTTCCCTGGACGCAAAGCTCGACTCTGCGTGCCACGTGCGGTTTTGCGAAAATGCCGTTTTTCAGCCCAGAATTCATGATGGTCGAAGATTCCTCCCAGGGAAAAGGTGTCAGGACAGAAAGCCGTTCTATCTTTTCTAGGGTAAATGAGGCCCCATCATTGGCACCTGAGAGCCCAAGGCTGCCACCTTTTCCCTGGACACAAAGCTCGACGGTGCGTACCACAGGCATGTCCGGGAAAGTGCCGTTATTCAGCCCAGAATTCTCGACGTCTGAAGATTCCTGGTAGAGATAAGGTGCCAGGACAGAAAGTTCTTGTTCTTTTTCTTGAGTTAATGGGGCCCCATCATTGGCACCTGAGACCTGAAGGGTGCCAACTTTTCCCAGGGCGCAAAGCTCGACGGTGCCTGCCACGTGCGGGTCCGGGAAAGTGGTGTTTTTCGGTCCAGAATTCCAGACGGACGAAGATTCCTCCCAGGGAAAATGTGCCAGGATAGAAAGCGCTTATTCCTTTTCTAGGGTGAATGGGGCCTCATCATTGGCACCTGAGATTCCAAGGCTGCCACCTTTTCCCTGGGCGCAATACTGGACGCTGCGTGCCACTTGTGGGTTGGGGAAAGTGCCATTTTTCATCCCAGAATTCCAGACGCATGAAGATTCCTCAAAGGGAAAATTTGCCAGGACAGAAAGCCATTGTTCCTTTTCATGGGGTTAATGGGGCCCCATCATTGGCACCTGAGAGCCCAAGGCTCGCACCTTTTCCCTGGGTGCCAAGCTCAATGGTGCGTGCCACGTGCGGCTTTGGGAATGTGCCCTTTTTCTGCCTAGAATTCCTAACGGATGAAGATTCCTGGCAGAGAAAAAGTGCCAGGACAGAAAGCCTTTATTCCTCTTCTAGGGTGAATGGGGCTCCATCATTGGCACCTGAGACCCCAAGGCTGCCACCTTTTCCCTTGGCGCAAAGCTCGACAGTGCGTGCCACTTGCGGGTCCCGGAACGTGCCGGTTTTCTGCCAAGAATTCCAAACGGATGAAGATTCCTGCCAGGGAAAAGGTGCCAGGACAGAAAGCCATTCTATCTTTTCTAGGGTAAATGAGGCCCCATCATTGGCACCTGAGAGCCCAAGGCTGCCACCATTTCCCTGGGCGCAAATGTTGACGGTGCATGCCACGTGCAGCTCTGGGATAGTGCCGTTTTTCAGACCAGAATTCCAGATGGACAAAGTTCCTCCCAGAGAAAAGGTGCCAGGACAGAAATTCGTTGTTCCTTCTCTAGGGATAATGGGGCCCCATCATTGGCACCTGAGAGCCCAAGCCTTCCAGGTTTCCCCTGAGCGCAAAGGTCGACGTTGCGTGCCACTTGCGGATACGGGAAAGGTCCACTTTTAAGCCCAGAATTCCGGACGGACAAAGATTCCTGCCAGGGAAAAGGTGCCAGGACAGAAAGCCGTTGTTCCTTTTCTAGGGATAAAGTTGCTCCATCATTGGCACCTGCAAGCCCAAGGCTGCCACCGTTTCCCTGGACGCAAAGCTCGACTCTGCGTGCCACGTGCGGGTTTGCGAAAATGCCGTTTTTCAGCCCAGAATTCATGATGGTCGAAGATTCCTCCCAGGGAAAAGGTGTCAGGACAGAAAGCCGTTCTATCTTTTCTAGGGTAAATGAGGCCCCATCATTGGCACCTGAGAACCCAAGGCTGCCACCTTTTCCCTGGACACAAAGCTCGACGGTGCGTACCACAGGCATGTCCGGGAAAGTGCCGTTATTCAGCCCAGAATTCTCGACGTCTGAAGATTCCTGGTAGAGGAAAAGTGCCAGGACAGAAAGTTCTTGTTCTTTTTCTTGAGTTAATGGGGCCCCATCATTGGCACCTGAGAGCCCAAGGCTGCCAGGTTTCCCCTGAGCGCAAAGGTCAACGTTGCGTTTAACTTGCGGATACGGGAATGTGCCGCTTTTAAGCCCAGAATTCCCGATGGATGAAGATTTCTCCCAGGGAAAAGGTGCCAGGACAGAAATCCATTGTTCCTTTTCTAGGGTTAATGGGGCCCCATCATTGGCACCTGAGAGCCCAAGGCTGCCACCTTTTCCCTGGACACAAAGCTCGACGGTGCGTACCACAGGCATGTCCGGGAAAGTGCCGTTATTCAGCCCAGAATTCTCGACGTCTGAAGATTCCTGGTAGAGATAAGGTGCCAGGACAGAAAGTTCTTGTTCTTTTTCTTGAGTTAATGGGGCCCCATCATTGGCACCTGAGACCTGAAGGGTGCCACCTTTTCCCAGGGCGCAAAGCTCGACGGTGCCTGCCACGTGCGGGTCCGGGAAAGTGGTGTTTTTCAGTCCAGAATTCCAGACGGACGAAGATTCCTCCCAGGGAAAATGTGCCAGGATAGAAAGCGCTTATTCCTTTTCTAGGGTGAATGGGGCCTCATCATTGGCACCTGAGATTCCAAGGCTGCCACCTTTTCCCTGGGCGCAATACTGGACGCTGCGTGCCACTTGTGGGTTGGGGAAAGTGCCATTTTTCATCCCAGAATTCCAGACGCATGAAGATTCCTCAAAGGGAAAATTTGCCAGGACAGAAAGCCATTGTTCCTTTTCATGGGGTTAATGGGGCCCCATCATTGGCACCTGAGAGCCCAAGGCTCGCACCTTTTCCCTGGGTGCCAAGCTCAATGGTGCGTGCCACGTGCAGCTTTGGGAATGTGCCCTTTTTCTGCCTAGAATTCCTAACGGATGAAGATTCCTGGCAGAGAAAAAGTGCCAGGACAGAAAGCCATTATTCCTCTTCTAGGGTGAATGGGGCTCCATCATTGGCACCTGAGACCCCAAGGCTGCCACCTTTTCCCTTGGCGCAAAGCTCGAAAGTGCGTGCCACTTGCGGGTCCCGGAACGTGCCGGTTTTCTGCCAAGAATTCCAAATGGATGAAGATTCCTGCCAGGGAAAAGGTGCCAGGACAGAAAGCCATTCTATCTTTTCTAGGGTAAATGAGGCCCCATCATTGGCACCTGAGAGCCCAAGGCTGCCACCCTTTCCCTGGGCGCAAATGTTGACGGTGCATGCCACGTGCAGCTCTGGGATAGTGCCGTTTTTCAGACCAGAATTCCAGATGGACAAAGTTCCTCCCAGAGAAAAGGTGCCAGGACAGAAATTCGTTGTTCCTTCTCTAGGGTTAATGGGGCCCCATCATTGGCACCTGAGAGCCCAAGCCTTCCAGGTTTTCCCTGAGCGCAAAGGTCGACGTTGCGTGCCACTTACGGATACGGGAAAGGTCCACTTTTAAGCCCAGAATTCCGGACGGACAAAGATTCCTGCCAGGGAAAAGGTGCCAGGACAGAAAGCCGTTGTTCCTTTTCTAGGGTTAAAGTTGCTCCATCATTGGCACCTGCAAGCCCAAGGCTGCCACCGTTTCCCTGGACGCAAAGCTCGACTCTGCGTGCCACGTGCGGGTTTGCGAAAATGCCGTTTTTCAGCCCAGAATTCATGATGGTCGAAGATTCCTCCCAGGGAAAAGGTGTCAGGACAGAAAACCGTTCTATCTTTTCTAGGGTAAATGAGGCTCCATCATTGGCACCTGCGAGCTCAAGGCTGCCACCTTTTCCCAGGGGGCAAAGCTCGACAGTGCGTACCACGGGCAGGTCCGGGAAAGTGCCGTTATTCAGCCCAGAATTCTCGACGTCTGAAGATTCCGGGCAGACATAAGGTGCCAGGACAGAAAGTTCTTGTTCTTTTTCTTGAGTTAATGGGGCCCCATCATTGGCACCTATGACCTGAAGGGTGCCACCTTTTCCCAGGGCGCAAAGCTCAACAGTGCGTGCCACGTGCGGGTCCGGGAATGTGCTATTTTTCTGCCCAGAATTCCCGACGGATGAAGATTCCTGCCAGGGAAAAGGTGCCAGGACAGAAAGCCATTATTCCTTTTCTAGGGTTAATGGGGCTCCATCATTGGCGCCTGAGACCCCAAGGCTGCCACCTTTTCCCTTGGCGCAAAGCTCGATGGTGCGTGCCACATGCGGGTCCGGGAAACTGCCGTTTTTCAGCCCAGAATTCCAGAGGGATGAAGATTCCTCCCAGGGAAAAGGTGCCAGGACAGAAAGCCATTCCATCTTTTCTAGGGTAAATGAGGACCTATCATTGGCACCTGAGATCCCAAGGCTGCCACCTTTTCCGTGGGTGCAAAAGTCGACAGTGCATGCCAAGTGCAGCTCTGGGATAATGCCGTTTTTCAGCCCAGAATTCCAGACGGATGAAGACTCCTCCCAGGAAAAGGTGCCAGGACAGAAATCCATTGTTCCTTTTCTAGGGTTTATGGGACCCCATCATTGGCACCTGATTGCCCAAGGCTTCAACCTTTCCCCTGAGCGTAAAGCTCGACGTTGCGTGCAACTTGCGGATTCGGGAAAGTGCCGCTTTCAAGGCCAGAATTCGCGACGGATGAAGATTCCTGGCAGAGGAAAAGTGCCAGGACAGAAAGCGGTTGTTCCTTTTCTAGGGTTAATGGGACCCCATCATTGGCACCTGAGAGTCCAAGGCTGCCACCATTTCCCTGGACACAAAGCTCGACGGTGCGTGCCACGTGCGGGTCCGGGAAAGTGCCGTTTTTAAGCCCAGAATTCCGGACGGATGAAGATTTCTCCTAGGGAAAAGGTGCCAGGACAGAAATCCATTGTTCCTTTTCTAGGGTTAATGGGGTCCCATCATTGGCACCTGAGAGCCCAAGGCTGCCACCTTTTCCCTGGACACAAAGCTCGACGGTGCGTACCACAGGCATGTCCGGGAAAGTGCCGTTATTCAGCCCAGAATACTCGACGTCTGAAGATTCCGGGCAGAGATAAGGTGCCAGGACAGAAAGTTCTTGTTCTTTTTCTAGAGTTAATGGGGCCCCATCATTGGCACCTATGCCCTGAAGGGTGCCACCTTTTCCCAGGGCGCAAAGCTCAACAGTCCGTGCCACGTGCGGGTCCGGGAATGTGCTATTTTTCTGCCCAGAATTCCCGACGGATGAAGATTCCTGCCAGGGAAAAGGTGCCAGGACAGAAAGCCATTATTCCTTTTCTAGGGTTAATGGGGCTCCATCATTGCCGCCTGAGACCCCAAGGCTGCCACCTTTTCCCTTGGCGCAAAGCTCGACGGTGCGTGCCACATGCGGGTCCGGGAAACTGCCGTTTTTCAGCCCAGAATTCCAGACGCATGAAGATTCCTCCCAGGGAAAAGGTGCCAGGACAGAAAGCCATTCCATCTTTTCTAGGGTAAATGAGGCCCTATCATTGGCACCTGAGATCCCAAGGCTGCCACCTTTTCCCTGGGTGCAAAAATCTATGGTGCATGCCACGTGCAGCTCTGGGATAATGCCATTTTTCAGCCCAGAATTCCAGACGGATGAAGATTCCTCCCAGGGAAAAGGTGCCAGGACAGAAATCCATTGTTCCTTTTCTAGGGTTCATGAGGCTCCATCATTGGCACCTGAGAGCCCAAGGCTGGCACCTATTCCCTGGGCGAAAAGCTCGACGGTGCGTGCCACGTGCGGGTCTGGGAAAGTGCCGTTTTTCAGCCCAGAATTGCAGACGGACAAAGATTCCTCCCAGGAAAAGGTGCCAGGACAGAAAGCGATTGTTCCTTTTCTAGGGTTAATGGGGCCCCATCATTGGCACCTGATTGCCCAAGGCTTCAACCTTTCCCCTGAGCGTAAAGCTCGACGTTGCATGCAACTTGCGGATACGGGAAAGTGCCGCTTTCAAGGCCAGAATTCGCGACGGATCAAGATTCCTGGCAGAGGAAAAGTGCCAGGACAGAAAGCAGTTGTTCCTTTCCTAGGGTTAATGGGACCCCATCATTGGCACCTGAGAGTCCAAGGCTGCCACCATTTCCCTGGGCGCAAAGCTCGACGGCGCGTGCCACGTGCGGGTCCGGGAAAGTGCCGTTTTTCAGCCCGGAATTCCAGACGGACAAAGATTCCTCCCAAAGAAAAGGTGCCAGGACAGAAAGCCATTCTATCTTTTCTAGGGTAAATGAGGCCCTATCATTGGCACCTGAGATCCCAAGGCTGCCACCTTTTCCCTGGGTGCAAAAGTCGACGGTGCATGCCACGTGCAGCTCTGGGATAATGCCGTTTTTAGCCCAGAATTCCAGACGGATGAAGATTCCTGCCAGGGAAAAGGTGCCAGGACAGAAATCCATTGTTCCTTTTCTAGGGTTCATGAGGCTCCATCATTGGCACCTGAGAGCCCAAGGCTGGCACCTATTCCCTGGGCGAAAAGCTCGACGGTGCGTGCCACTTGCGGGTCCTGGAACCTGCCGGTTTTCATCCAAGATTTCAAAACGGACAAAGATTCCTGCCAGGGAAAAGGTGCCAGGACAGAAAGCCGTTCTATCTTTTCTAGGGTAAATGAGGCCCCATCATGGGCACCTGCGAGCCCAAGGCTGCCACCTTTTCCCAGGGGGCAAAGCTCGACAGTGCGTACCACGGGCAGGTCCGGGAAAGTGCCGTTATTCAGCCCAGAATTCTCGACGTCTGAAGATTCCGGGCAGAGATAAGGTGCCAGGACAGAAAGTTCTTGTTCTTTTTCTTGAGTTAATGGGGCCCCATCATTGGCACCTATGACCTGAAGGGTGCCACCTTTTTCCAGGGCGCAAAGCTCACCAGTGCGTGCCACGTACGGGTCCGGGAATGTGCTATTTTTCTGCCCAGAATTCCAAACGGATGAAGATTCCTGCCAGGGAAAATGTGCCAGGACAGAAAGCCATTATTCCTTTTCTAGGGTTAATGGGGCTCCATCATTGGCTCCTGAGACCCCAAGGCTGCCACCTTTTCCCTTGGCGCAAAGCTCGACGGTGCGTGCCATATGAGGGTCAGGGAAACTGCCGTATTTCTGCCCAGAATGCCAGAGGGATGAAGATTCCTCCCAGGGAAAAGGTGCCAAGACAGAAAGCCATTCTATCTTTTCTAGGGTAAATGAGGCCCTATCATTGGCACCTGAGATCCCAAGGCTGCCACCTTTTCCCTGGGCGCAAAAGTCGACGGTGCATGCCACGTGCAGCTCTGGGATAATGCCGTTTTTCAGCCCAGAATTCCAGACGGATGAAGATTCCTGCCAGGGAAAAGGTGCCAGGACAGAAATCCATTGTTCCTTTCCTAGGGTTCATGAGGCTCCATCACTGGCACCTGAGAGCCCAAGGCTGGCACCTATTCCCTGGGCGAAAAGCTCGACGGTGCGTGCCACGTGCGGGTCCGGGAAAGTGCCGTTTTTCAGCCCAGAATTGCAGACGGATGAAGATTCCTCCCAGGAAAAGGTGCCAGGACAGAAAGCGATTGTTCCTTTTCTAGGGTTAATGGGGCCCCATCATTGGCACCTGATTGCCCAAGGCTACAACCTTTCCCCTGAGCGTAAAGCTCGACGTTGCGTGCAACTTGCGGATAAGGGAAAGTGCCGCTTTCAAGGCCAGAATTCGCGACGGATCAAGATTCCTGGCAGAGGAAAAGTACCAGGACAGAAATCCATTGTTCCTTTTCTAGGGTTAATGGGACCCCATCATTGGCACCTGAGAGCCCAAGGCTGCCACCATTTCCCTGGGCGCAAAGCTCGACGGTGCGTGCCACGTGCGGGTCCGGGAAAGTGCCTCTTTTAAGCCGAGAATTCCAGACGGACAAAGATTCCTCCCAGGAAAAGGTGCCAGGACAGAAAGCGATTGTTCCTTTTCTAGGGTTAATGGGGCCCCATCATTGGCACCTGATTGCCCAAGGCTTCAACCTTTCCCCTGAGCGTAAAGCTCGACCTTGCGTGCAACTTGCGGATACGGGAAAGTGCCGCTTTCAAGGCCAGAATTCGCGACGGATCAAGATTCCTGGCAGAGGAAAAGTGCCAGGACAGAAAGCGGTTGTTCCTTTTCTAGGGTTAATGGGGCCCCATCATTGGCACCTGAGAGCCCAAGCCTGCCAGGTTTCCCCTGAGCGCAAAGGTCAACGTTGCGTGCAACTTGCGGATACGGGAATGTGCCACTTTTAAGCCCAGAATTCCCGACGGATGAAGATTTCTCCTAGGGAAAAGGTGCCAGGACAGAAATCCATTGTTCCTTTTCTAGGGTTAATGGGGCCCCATCATTGGCACCTGAGATCCCAAGGCTGCCACCTTTTCCCTGGACACAAAGCTCGACGGTGCGTACCACAGGCAGGTCCGGGAAAGTGCTGTTATTCAGCCCAGAATTCTCGACGTCTGAAGATTCCTGGTAGAGATAAGGTGGCAGGACAGAAAGTTCTTGTTCTTTTTCTTGAGTTAATGGGGCCCCATCATTGGCACCTGAGACCTGAAGGGTGCCAACTTTTCCCAGGGCGCAAAGCTCGACGGTGCCTGCCACGTGCGGGTCCAGAAAAGTGGTGTTTTTCAGTCCAGAATTCCAGACGGACGAAGATTCCTCCCAGGGAAAATGTGCCAGGATAGAAAGCGCTTATTCCTTTTCTAGGGTGAATGGGGCCTCATCATTGGCACCTGAGATTCCAAGGCTGCCACCTTTTCCCTGGGCGCAATACTGGACTCTGCGTGCCACTTGTGGGTTGGGGAAAGTGCCATTTTTCATCCCAGAATTCCAGACGCATGAAGATTCCTCAAAGGGAAAATTTGCCAGGACAGAAAGCCATTCTATCTTTTCTAGGGTAAATGAGGCCCTATCATTGGCACCTGAGATCCCAAGGCTGCCACCTTTTCCCTGGGTGCAAAAGTCGACGGTGCATGCCACGTGCAGCTCTGGGATAATGCCGTTTTTCAGCCCAGAATTCCAGACGGATGAAGATTCCTGCCAGGGAAAAGGTGCCAGGACAGAAATCCATTGTTCCTTTTCTAGGGTTCATGAGGCTCCATCATTGGCACCTGAGAGCCCAAGGCTGGCACCTATTCCCTGGGCGAAAAGCTCGACGGTGCGTGCCACTTGCGGGTCCCGGAACGTGCCGGTTTTCATCCAAGAATTCCAAACGGACAAAGATTCCTGCCAGGGAAAAGGTGCCAGGACAGAAAGCCATTCTATCTTTTCTAGGGTAAATGAGGCCCCATCATGGGCACCTGCGAGCCCAAGGCTGCCACCTTTTCCCAGGGGGCAAAGCTCGACAGTGCGTACCACGGGCAGGTCCGGGAAAGTGCCGTTATTCAGCCCAGAATTCTCGACGTCTGAAGATTCCGGGCAGAGATAAGGTGCCAGGACAGAAAGTTCTTGTTCTTTTTCTAGAGTTAATGGGGCCCCATCATTGGCACCTATGCCCTGAAGGGTGCCACCTTTTCCCAGGGCGCAAAGCTCACCAGTGCGTGCCACGTACGGGTCCGGGAATGTGCTATTTTTCTGCCCAGAATTCCCGACGGATGAAGATTCCTGCCAGGGAAAATGTGCCAGGACAGAAAGCCATTATTCCTTTTCTAGGGTTAATCATTGCCATCATAGCCATCATTGGCTCCTGAGACCCCAAGGCTGCCACCTTTTCCCTTGGCGCAAAGCTCGACGGTGCGTGCCATATGAGGGTCCGGGAAACTGCCGTTTTTCTGCCCAGAATTCCAGAGGGATGAAGATTCCTCCCAGGGAAAAGGTACCAGGACAGAAAGCCATTCTATCTTTTCTAGGGTAAATGAGGCCCTATCATTGGCACCTGAGATCCCAAGGCTGCCACCTTTTCCCTGGGTGCAAAAGTCGACGGTGCATGCCACGTGCAGCTCTGGGATAATGCCGTTTTTCAGCCCAGAATTCCAGACGGATGAAGATTCCTGCCAGGGAAAAGGTGCCAGGACAGAAATCCATTGTTCCTTTCCTAGGGTTCATGAGGCTCCATCACTGGCACCTGAGAGCCCAAGGCTGGCACCTATTCCCTGGGCGAAAAGCTCGACGGTGCGTGCCACGTGCGGGTCCGGGAAAGTGCCGTTTTTCAGCCCAGAATTGCAGACGGACAAAGATTCCTCCCAGGAAAAGGTGCCAGGACAGAAAGCGATTGTTCCTTTTCTAGGGTTAATGGGGCCCCATCATTGGCACCTGAGTGCCCAAGGCTACAACCTTTCCCCTGAGCGTAAAGCTCGACGTTGCGTGCAACTTGCGGATAAGGGAAAGTGCCGCTTTCAAGGCCAGAATTCGCGACGGATCAAGATTCCTCCCAGGGAAAAGGTGCCAGGACAGAAATCCATTGTTCCTTTTCTAGGGTTAATGGGACCCCATCATTGGCACCTGAGAGCCCAAGGCTGCCACCATTTCCCTGGGCGCAAAGCTCGACAGTGCGTGCCACGTGTGGGTCCGGGAAAGTGCCTCTTTTAAGCCGAGAATTGAAGACGGATAAAGATTCCTCCCAGGAAAAGGTGCCAGGACAGAAAGCGATTGTTCCTTTTCTAGGGTTAATGGGGCCCCATCATTGGCACCTGATTGCCCCAGGCTTCAACCTTTCCTCTGAGCGTAAAGCTCGACGTTGCGTGCAACTTGCGGATAAGGGAAAGTGCCGCTTTCAAGGCCAGAATTCGCGACGGATCAAGATTCCTGGCAGAGGAAAAGTGCCAGGACAGAAAGCGGTTGTTCCTTTCCTAGGGTTAATGGGACCCCATCATTGGCACCTGAGAGCCCAAGGCTGCCACCATTTCCCTGGGCGCAAAGCTCGACGGTGCGTGCCACGTGCAGGCCCGGGAAAGTGCCGTTTTTCAGCCTGAAATTCCAGACGGACAAAGATTCCTCCCAGAGAAAAGGTGCCAGGACCGAAAGCCATTGTTCCTTTTCTAGGGTTAATGGGGCCCCATCATTGGCACCTGAGAGCCCAAGCCTGCCAGGTTTCCCCTGAGCGCAAAGGTCAACCTTGCGTGCAATTTGCGGATACGGGATTGTGCCGCTTTTAAGCCCAGAATTCCTGACGGATGAAGATTTCTCCTAGGGAAAAGGTGCCAGGACAGAAAGCTGTTGTTCCTTTTCTATGGTTAATGTTGCTCCATCATTGGCACCTGAGAGTCCAAGGCTGCCACCTTTTCCCAGGGTGCAAAGCTCGATGGTGCGTGCTACTTGCGGGTCCGGGAGAAATGGTTTTTTTCAGCCCAGAATTCCAGACGGATGAAGATTCCTGCCAGGGAAAAGGTGCCAGGACAGAAAGCCGTTGTTCCTTTTCTAGGGTTAATGGGGCCACATTATTGGCACCTGAGTACCGAAGGGTGCCACCTTTTCTCTGGGCGAAAATGTTGACGGTTCGTGCCACGTGCGGCTGTGGGAAAGTGCCGTTTTTCAGCCCAGAATTCCAGATGGATGAAGATTTCTTCCAGGGAAAAGGTGCCAGGACAGAAAGTGTTTGTTCCTTTTCTAAGGTTAATGGGGCCCCCTCATTGGCACCTGAGAGCCCAAGGCTGCCACCTTTTCCCAGGGTGCAATGGTGGCCGGTGCGTGGCATGTGCAGGTTCGGGAAGGTGCCGTTTTTCAGCCCAGAATTCCAGACGGACGAAGATTCCTCCCTGGGAAAAGCTGACAGAAATCGCTTATTCCTTTTCGAAGGTTAATGGGGCACCATCATTGGCACCTGAGAGCCCAAGGCTGCCAGGTTTTCCCTGAGCGCCAAGGTCAACGGTGCGTGCCACTTGCAGATACGGGAATGTGCCGCTTTTAAGCCCAGAATTCCCGACAAGTGAAGATTTCTCCCAGGGAAAAGGTGCCAGGACAGAAAGCCATTGTTCCTTTTCTATGGTTAATGTTGCTTCATCATTGGCACCTGAGAGTCCAAGGCTGCCACCTTTTCCCAGGACGCAAAGCTCGACGGTGCGTGCTACTTGCGGGTCCGAGAGAAATGGGTTTTTTCAGCCCAGAATTCCAGACGGATGAAGATTTCTCCTAGGGAAAAGGTGCCAGGACAGAAATCCATTGTTCCTTTTCTAGGGTTAATGGGGCCCCATCATTGGCACCTGAGTGCCCAAGGCTACAACCTTTCCCCTGAGCGTAAAGCTCGACGTTGCGTGCAACTTGCGGATAAGGGAAAGTGCCGCTTTCAAGGCCAGAATTCGCGACGGATCAAGATTCCTGGCAGAGGAAAAGTACCAGGACAGAAATCCATTGTTCCTTTTCTAGGGTTAATGGGACCCCATCATTGGCACCTGAGAGCCCAAGGCTGCCACCATTTCCCTGGGCGCAAAGCTCGACGGTGCGTGCCACGTGCGGGTCCGGGAAAGTGCCTCTTTTAAGCCGAGAATTCCAGACGGACAAAGATTCCTCCCAGGAAAAGGTGCCAGGACAGAAAGCGATTGTTCCTTTTCTAGGGTTAATGGGGCCCCATCATTGGCACCTGATTGCCCAAGGCTTCAACCTTTCCCCTGAGCATAAAGCTCGACGTTGCGTGCAACTTGCGGATACGGGAAAGTGCCGCTTTCAAGGCCAGAATTCGCGACGGATCAAGATTCCTGGCAGAGGAAAAGTGCCAGGACAGAAAGCGGTTGTTCCTTTTCTAGGGTTAATGGGGCCCCATCATTGGCACCTGAGAGCCCAAGCCTGCCAGGTTTCCCCTGAGCGCAAAGGTCAACGTTGCGTGCAACTTGCGGATACGGGAATGTGCCACTTTTAAGCCCAGAATTCCCGACGGATGAAGATTTCTCCTAGGGAAAAGGTGCCAGGACAGAAATCCATTGTTCCTTTTCTAGGGTTAATGGGGCCCCATCATTGGCACCTGAGATCCCAAGGCTGCCACCTTTTCCCTGGACACAAAGCTCGACGGTGCGTACCACAGGCAGGTCCGGGAAAGTGCTGTTATTCAGCCCAGAATTCTCGACGTCTGAAGATTCCTGGTAGAGATAAGGTGGCAGGACAGAAAGTTCTTGTTCTTTTTCTTGAGTTAATGGGGCCCCATCATTGGCACCTGAGACCTGAAGGGTGCCAACTTTTCCCAGGGCGCAAAGCTCGACGGTGCCTGCCACGTGCGGGTCCAGAAAAGTGGTGTTTTTCAGTCCAGAATTCCAGACGGACGAAGATTCCTCCCAGGGAAAATGTGCCAGGATAGAAAGCGCTTATTCCTTTTCTAGGGTGAATGGGGCCTCATCATTGGCACCTGAGATTCCAAGGCTGCCACCATTTCCCTGGGCGCAATACTGGACTCTGCGTGCCACTTGTGGGTTGGGGAAAGTGCCATTTTTCATCCCAGAATTCCAGACGCATGAAGATTCCTCAAAGGGAAAATTTGCCAGGACAGAAAGCCATTCTATCTTTTCTAGGGTAAATGAGGCCCTATCATTGGCACCTGAGATCCCAAGGCTGCCACCTTTTCCCTGGGTGCAAAAGTCGACGGTGCATGCCACGTGCAGCTCTGGGATAATGCCGTTTTTCAGCCCAGAATTCCAGACGGATGAAGATTCCTGCCAGGGAAAAGGTGCCAGGACAGAAATCCATTGTTCCTTTTCTAGGGTTCATGAGGCTCCATCATTGGCACCTGAGAGCCCAAGGCTGGCACCTATTCCCTGGGCGAAAAGCTCGACGGTGCGTGCCACTTGCGGGTCCCGGAACGTGCCGGTTTTCATCCAAGAATTCAAAACGGACAAAGATTCCTGCCAGGGAAAAGGTGCCAGGACAGAAAGCCATTCTATCTTTTCTAGGGTAAATGAGGCCCCATCATGGGCACCTGCGAGCCCAAGGCTGCCACCCTTTCCCAGGGGGCAAAGCTCGACAGTGCGTACCACGGGCAGGTCCGGGAAAGTGCCGTTATTCAGCCCAGAATTCTCGACGTCTGAAGATTCCGGGCAGAGATAAGGTGCCAGGACAGAAAGTTCTTGTTCTTTTTCTAGAGTTAATGGGGCCCCATCATTGGCACCTATGCCCTGAAGGGTGCCACCTTTTCCCAGGGCGCAAAGCTCACCAGTGCGTGCCACGTACGGGTCCGGGAATGTGCTATTTTTCTGCCCAGAATTCCCGACGGATGAAGATTCCTGCCAGGGAAAATGTGCCAGGACAGAAAGCCATTATTCCTTTTCTAGGGTTAATCATTGCCATCATAGCCATCATTGGCTCCTGAGACCCCAAGGCTGCCACCTTTTCCCTTGGCGCAAAGCTCGACGGTGCGTGCCATATGAGGGTCCGGGAAACTGCCGTTTTTCTGCCCAGAATTCCAGAGGGATGAAGATTCCTCCCAGGGAAAAGGTACCAGGACAGAAAGCCATTCTATCTTTTCTAGGGTAAATGAGGCCCTATCATTGGCACCTGAGATCCCAAGGCTGCCACCTTTTCCCTGGGTGCAAAAGTCGACGGTGCATGCCACGTGCAGCTCTGGGATAATGCCGTTTTTCAGCCCAGAATTCCAGACGGATGAAGATTCCTGCCAGGGAAAAGGTGCCAGGACAGAAATCCATTGTTCCTTTCCTAGGGTTCATGAGGCTCCATCACTGGCACCTGAGAGCCCAAGGCTGGCACCTATTCCCTGGGCGAAAAGCTCGACGGTGCGTGCCACGTGCGGGTCCGGGAAAGTGCCGTTTTTCAGCCCAGAATTGCAGACGGACAAAGATTCCTCCCAGGAAAAGGTGCCAGGACAGAAAGCGATTGTTCCTTTTCTAGGGTTAATGGGGCCCCATCATTGGCACCTGAGTGCCCAAGGCTACAACCTTTCCCCTGAGCGTAAAGCTCGACGTTGCGTGCAACTTGCGGATAAGGGAAAGTGCCGCTTTCAAGGCCAGAATTGCAGACGGACAAAGATTCCTCCCAGGGAAAAGGTGCCAGGACAGAAATCCATTGTTCCTTTTCTAGGGTTAATGGGACCCCATCATTGGCACCTGAGAGCCCAAGGCTGCCACCATTTCCCTGGGCGCAAAGCTCGACGGTGCGTGCCACGTGTGGGTCCGGGAAAGTGCCTCTTTTAAGCCGAGAATTGAAGACGGATAAAGATTCCTCCCAGGAAAAGGTGCCAGGACAGAAAGCGATTGTTCCTTTTCTAGGGTTAATGGGGCCCCATCATTGGCACCTGATTGCCCCAGGCTTCAACCTTTCCTCTGAGCGTAAAGCTCGACGTTGCGTGCAACTTGCAGATACGGGAAAGTGCCGCTTTCAAGGCCAGAATTCGCGACAGATCAAGATTCCTGGCAGAGGAAAAGTGCCAGGACAGAAAGCGGTTGTTCCTTTCCTAGGGTTAATGGGACCCCATCATTGGCACCTGAGAGCCCAAGGCTGCCACCATTTCCCTGGGCGCAAAGCTCGACGGTGCGTGCCACGTGCAGGCCCGGGAAAGTGCCGTTTTTCAGCCTGAAATTCCAGACGGACAAAGATTCCTCCCAGAGAAAAGGTGCCAGGACCGAAAGCCATTGTTCCTTTTCTAGGGTTAATGGGGCCCCATCATTGGCACCTGAGAGCCCAAGCCTGCCAGGTTTCCCCTGAGCGCAAAGGTCAACGTTGCGTGCAACTTGCGGATACGGGAATGTGCCGCTTTTAAGCCCAGAATTCCCGACGGATGAAGATTTCTCCCAGGGAAAAGGTGCCAGGACAGAAAGCTGTTGTTCCTTTTCTATGGTTAATGTTGCTCCATCATTGGCACCTGAGAGCCCAAGACTGGCACCTTTCCCCTGGGCATAAAACCCGATAGTGCGTGCTACGTGCAGGTCCGGGAAAGTGCCATTTTTCAGCCCAGAATTCCAGATAGACGAATATTCCTTCCAGGGAAATGGTGCCAGCACAGAAAGCCATTTTTCTTTTTCTAGTGTTAATTGGGCCGCATCATTGGCTTCTGACAGCCCAAGGCTGCCACCTTTCCACTGGGCGCAAAGCTCGACGGTGCGTGCCACATGCGGGCTCAGGAAAGTGCCGTTTTTCAGCCCAGAATTCCAGACAGAGGAGGTTTCCTGCCAGAGAAAAGGTTTCAGGACAGAAATTGATTATTCCTTTTCTAGGGTTCATGAGGCCCCGTCATTGGCACCTGAGTGCCCAAAGCTGACACCTTTTTACTGGGCGCAAAGCTCGACGGTGCATGCCATGTGCATGTCCAGGAAAGTGCAGATTTTGAGCCCGGAATTCCAGATGGATGAAGATTCCTCCCAGGGAAAGCTGCGAGGACAGAAAGTCATTGTTCCTTTTCTCGGCTTAATGGGGCCCCATTATTGGCACCAGAGAGCCCAAGGCTGGCACCTTTTCCTTGGGCGTAAGACTCCATAGTGCGTGCTACGTGTGGGTCCGGCAAAAGTGCCGTTTTTGAGCCCAGAATTACAGGCGGTCAAAGATTCCTGCCAGGGAAAAGGTGCCAGGAGAGAAAGTGTTTGTTCCTTTTCTAAGGTTAATGGGGCCCCCTCATTGGCACCTGAGAGCCCAAGGCTGCCACCTTTTCCCAGGGTGCAATGGTGGCCGGTGCGTGGCATGTGCAGGTTCGGGAAGGTGCCGTTTTTCAGCCCAGAATTCCAGACGGACGAAGATTCCTCCCTGGGAAAAGCTGACAGAAATCGCTTATTCCTTTTCGAAGGTTAATGGGGCACCATCATTGGCACCTGAGAGCCCAAGGCTGCCAGGTTTTCCCTGAGCGCCAAGGTCAACGGTGCGTGCCACTTGCAGATACGGGAATGTGCCGCTTTTAAGCCCAGAATTCCCGACAAGTGAAGATTTCTCCCAGGGAAAAGGTGCCAGGACAGAAAGCCATTGTTCCTTTTCTATGGTTAATGTTGCTTCATCATTGGCACCTGAGAGTCCAAGGCTGCCACCTTTTCCCAGGACGCAAAGCTCGACGGTGCGTGCTACTTGCGGGTCCGAGAGAAATGGGTTTTTTCAGCCCAGAATTCCAGACGGATGAAGATTTCTCCTAGGGAAAAGGTGCCAGGACAGAAATCCATTGTTCCTTTTCTAGGGTTAATGGGGCCCCATCATTGGCACCTGAGAGCCCAAGGCTGCCACCTTTTCCCTGGACGGAAAGCTCGACGGTGCGTACCACAGGCAGGTCCGGCAAAGTACGGTTATTCAGCCCAGAATTCTTGACGTCTGAAGATTCCTGGTAGAGATAAGGTGCCAGGACAGAAAGTTCTTGTTCTTTTTCTTGAGTTAATGGGGCCCCATCATTGGCACCTATGCCCTGAAGGGTGCCACCTTTTCCCAGGGCGCAAAGCTCGACGGTGCCTGCCACGTGCGGGTCCGGGAAAGTGGTGTTTTTCAGTCCAGAATTCCAGACGGACGAAGATTCCTCCCAGGGAAAATGTGCCAGGATAGAAAGCGCTTATTCCTTTTCTAGGGTGAATGGGGCCTCATCATTGGCACCTGAGATTCCAAGGCTGCCACCTTTTCCCTGGGCGCAATACTGGACGCTGCGTGCCACTTGTGGGTTGGGGAAAGTGCCATTTTTCATCCCAGAATTCCAGACGCATGAAGATTCCTCAAAGGGAAAATTTGCCAGGACAGAAAGCCATTGTTCCTTTTCTGGGGTTAATGGGGCCCCATCATTGGCACCTGAGAGCCCAAGGCTCGCACCTTTTCCCTGGGTGCCAAGCTCAATGGTGCGTGCCACGTGCGGCTCTGGGAATGTGCCCTTTTTCTGCCCAGAATTCCTGATGGATGAAGATTCCTGGCAGAGAAAAAGTGCCAGGACAGAAAGCCATTATTCCTTTTCTAGGGTTAATGGGGCCCCATCATTGGCACCTGAGAGCCCAAGCCTGCCAGGTTTCCCCTGAGCGCAAAGGTCAACCTTGCGTGCAATTTGCGGATACGGGAATGTGCCGCTTTTAAGCCCAGAATTCCCGACGGATGAAGATTTCTCCCAGGGAAAAGGTGCCAGGACAGAAAGCTGTTGTTCCTTTTCTATGGTTAATGTTGCTCCATCATTGGCACCTGAGAGTCCAAGGCTGCCACCTTTTCCCAGGGTGCAAAGCTCGACGGTGCGTGCTACTTGCGGGTCCGGGAGAAATGGGTTTTTTCAGCCCAGAATTCCAGACGGATGAAGATTCCTGCCAGGGAAAAGGTGCCAGGACAGAAAGCCGTTGTTCCTTTTCTAGGGTTAATGGGGCCACATTATTGGCACCTGAGAACCGAAGGGTGCCACCTTTTCTCTGGGCGAAAATGTTGACGGTTCGTGCCACGTGCGGCTGTGGGAAAGTGCCGTTTTTCAGCCCAGAATTCCTGATGGATGAAGATTTCTTCCAGGGAAAAGGTGCCAGGACAGAAAGTGTTTGTTCCTATTCTAAGGTTAATGGGGCCCCCTCATTGGCACCTGAGAGCCCAAGGCTGCCACCTTTCCTTTGGGTGCAATGGTGGCCGGTGCGTGGCATGTGCAGGTTCGGGAAGGTGCCGTTTTTCAGCCCAGAATTCCAGACGGACGAAGATTCCTCCCTGGGAAAAGCTGCCAGGACAGAAATCACTTATTCCTTTTCGAAGGTTAATGGGGCACCATCATTGGCACCTGAGAGCCCAAGGCTGCCAGGTTTTCCCTGAGCGCCAAGGTCAACGGTGCGTGCCACTTGCAGATACGGGAATGTGCCGCTTTTAAGCCCAGAATTCCCGACGGATGAAGATTTCTCCCAGGGAAAAGGTGCCAGGACAGAAAGCCATTGTTCCTTTTCTATGGTTAATGTTGCTTCATCATTGGCACCTGAGAGTCCAAGGCTGCCACCTTTTCCCAGGACGCAAAGCTCGACGGTGCGTGCTACTTGCGGGTCCGAGAGAAATGGGTTTTTTCAGCCCAGAATTCCAGACGGATGAAGATTTCTCCTAGGGAAAAGGTGCCAGGACAGAAATCCATTGTTCCTTTTCTAGGGTTAATGGGGCCCCATCATTGGCACCTGAGAGCCCAAGGCTGCCACCTTTTCCCTGGACGGAAAGCTCGACGGTGCGTACCACAGGCAGGTCCGGCAAAGTACGGTTATTCAGCCCAGAATTCTTGACGTCTGAAGATTCCTGGTAGAGATAAGGTGCCAGGACAGAAAGTTCTTGTTCTTTTTCTTGAGTTAATGGGGCCCCATCATTGGCACCTATGCCCTGAAGGGTGCCACCTTTTCCCAGGGCGCAAAGCTCGACGGTGCCTGCCACGTGCGGGTCCGGGAAAGTGGTGTTTTTCAGTCCAGAATTCCAGACGGACGAAGATTCCTCCCAGGGAAAATGTGCCAGGATAGAAAGCGCTTATTCCTTTTCTAGGGTGAATGGGGCCTCATCATTGGCACCTGAGATTCCAAGGCTGCCACCTTTTCCCTGGGCGCAATACTGGACGCTGCGTGCCACTTGTGGGTTGGGGAAAGTGCCATTTTTCATCCCAGAATTCCAGACGCATGAAGATTCCTCAAAGGGAAAATTTGCCAGGACAGAAAGCCATTGTTCCTTTTCATGGGGTTAATGGGGCCCCATCATTGGCACCTGAGAGCCCAAGGCTCGCACCTTTTCCCTGGGTGCCAAGCTCAATGGTGCGTGCCACGTGCGGCTCTGGGAATGTGCCCTTTTTCTGCCCAGAATTCCTGATGGATGAAGATTCCTGGCAGAGAAAAAATGCCAGGACAGAAAGCCATTATTCCTTTTCTAGGGTTAATGGGGCTCCATCATTGGCACCTGAGACCCCAAGGCTGCCACCTTTTCCCTTGGCGCAAAGCTCAACAGTGCGTGCCACGTGCGGATCCGGGAAACTGCCAGTTTTCTGCCAAGAATTCCACACGGATGAAGATTCCTGCCAGGGAAAAGATGCCAGGACAGAAAGCCATTCCATCTTTTCTAGGGTAAATGAGGCCCCATCGTTGGCACCTGAGAGCCCAAGGCTGCCACCGTTTCCCTGGGCGCAAAAGTCGACGGTGCATGCCACGTTCAGCTCTGGGATAATGCCATTTTTCATCCCAGAATTCCCGACGGATGAAGATTCCTGCCAGGGAAAAGGTGCCAGGACAGAAAGCGATTGTTCCTTTTCTAGGGTTCATGAGGCTCCATCATTGGCACCCGAGAGCCCAAGGCTGGCACCTATTCTCTGGGCGAAAAGCTCGACAGTGCGTGCCACGTGTGGGTCTGGGAAAGTGCCGTTTTTCAGCCCAGAATTGCAGACGGACAAAGATTCCTCCCAGGAAAAGGTGCCAGGACAGAAAGCGGTTGTTCCTTTTCTAGGGTTAATGGGGCCCCATCATTGGCACCTGATTGCCCAAGGCTACAACCTTTCCCCTGAGCGTAAAGCTCGATGGTGCGTGCAACTTGCGGATACGGGAAAGTGCCGCTTTCAAGGCCAGAATTCGCGACGGATCAAGATTCCTGGCAGAGGAAAAGTGCCAGGACAGAAAGCGATTGTTCCTTTTCTAGGGTTAATGGGACCCCATCATTGGCACCTGAGAGCCCAAGGCTGTCACCATTTCCCTGGGCGCAAAGCTCGACGGTGCGTGCCACGTGCGGGTCCGGGAAAGTGCCGTTTTTCAGCCCAGAATTCCAGATTGACAAAGATTCCTCCAGGGGAAAAGGTGCCAGGACAGAAAGCTGTTGTTCCTTTTCTAGGGTTAAAGTTGCTCCATCATTGGCACCTGAGAGCCCAAGGCTGCCACTTTTCCCTTGGCGCAAAGCTCGTCTCTGCGTGCCACGTGCGGCTTTGCGAAAATGCCGTTTTTCAGCCCAGAATTCATGATGGTCAAAGATTCGTCCCAGGGAAAAGGTGCCAGGACAGAAAGCCGTTCTATCTTTTCTAGGGTAAATGAGGCCCCATCATTGGCACCTGCAAGCCCAAGGCTGCCACCTTTTCCCTGGATTCAAAGCTCGACAGTGCGTACCACGGGCAGGTCCGGGAAAGTGCAGTTATTCAGCCCAGAATTCTCGACGTCTGAAGATTCCGGGCAGAGATAAGGTGCCAGGACAGAAAGTTCTTGTTCTTTTTCTTGAGTTAATGGGGCCCCATCATTGGCACCTATGACCCGAAGGGTGCCACCTTCTCCCAGGGGGCAAAGCTCGACGGTGCCTGCCAGTGGTGGGTCCGCGAAAGTGCCATATTTCAGCCCAGATTTCCTGACGGATGAAGATTCCTGCCAGGGAAAAGGTGCCAGGACAGAAATCAATTGTTCCTTTTCTAAAGTTAATGGGGCCCCCTCATTGGCACCTGAGAGCCCAAGGCTGCCACCTTTCCCATGGGCGCAATGTGGATGGTGAGTGCCATGTGCAGGTTTGGGAAGGTGCCGTTTTTCAGCCCAGAATTCCAGACAGAAAAAGATTCCTCCCTGGGAAAAGCTGCCAGGACAGAAATCGCTTATTCCTTTTCGAAGGTTAATGGGGCGCCATCATTGGCACCTGAGAGCCCAAGGCTGCCAGGTTTTCCCTGAGCGCAAAGCTCGATGGTGCGTGCCACGTGCGGGTGTGTGAAAATGCCATTTTTCAGCCCAGAATTCCTGACGGTCAAGATTTCTGACAGAGAAAACGTGTCAGGACAGAAAGCGATTTTTCTTTTTCTAGGGTTAATGGGACCCCATCATTGGCACCTGAGAGCCCAAGGCTGCCACCTTTTCCCTGGGCGCAACGCTCAACGGTGCGTGCTACGGGTGGGTCTGGGAAAATGCCAATTTTCTGCCCAGAATTCCAGACAGACGCAGATTCCTGGCAGTGAAAATGTGCCTGGACAGAAAGGGCTTGTTCCTTTTCTAGGGTAATGTGGCTGTATCATTGGCACCTGAGAGCCCAAAGCTGCCACCTTTTCCCTGGGCACAAAGTTCGACGGTGCGTGCCACTTGCGGGTCCGGGAATGTGCCGTATTTCAGCCCAGAATTCCAGACGGATGAAGATTCCTGCCAGGGAAAATGTGCCAGGATAGAAATCTATTGTTCCTTTTCTAGGGTTAATGGGGCCCCATTATTGGCACCTGAGAACTGAAGGGTGCCACCTTTTCCCTGGGCTCAAAGCTCAAAGGTGCCTGCTACGTGCGGCTCTGGGAAACTGCCATTTTTCAGCCCAGAATTCCAAATGGATGAAGATTTCTCCCAGGGAAAAGGTGCCAGGCGAGAAAACATTTTTTCCTTTTCTAGTGTTAATGGGGCCCCCTCATTGGCACCTGAGTGCCCAAAGCTTCCACCATTTTACTGGGCGCAAAGCTCGACCGTGCGTGCCATGTGCATGTCCGGGAAAGTGCAGTTTTTCAGCCCAGAATTCCAGAGGGATGAAGATTCTTCCCATGGAAAGCTGCCAGGACAGAAAGCCATTGTTCCTTTTCTAGGGTTAATGGGGCCCCATCATTGGCACCTGAGAGCCCAAAGCTGCCACCTTTCTCTATGACGCAAAGCTCGAAATTGCGTGCCACTTGCAGGTCCTGGAAAGTGCCGTTTTTATCCTAGACTTCCAGACGGACGAGGATTCCTTCCACAGGAAAGGTGCCAGGACAGAAAGTCATTGTTCCTTTTCTAGGGTTAATAGGGCCCCATTATTGGCACCTGAGAGCCCAAGACTGGCACCTTTCCCCTGGGCATAAAACCCGATAGTGCGTGCTACGTGCAGGTCCGGGAAAGTGCCATTTTTCAGCCCAGAATTCCAGATAGACGAATATTCCTTCCAGGGAAATGGTGCCAGCACAGAAAGCCATTTTTCTTTTTCTAGTGTTAATTGGGCCGCATCATTGGCTTCTGACAGCCCAAGGCTGCCACCTTTCCACTGGGCGCAAAGCTCGACGGTGCGTGCCACATGCGGGCTCAGGAAAGTGCCGTTTTTCAGCCCAGAATTCCAGACAGAGGAGGTTTCCTGCCAGAGAAAAGGTTTCAGGACAGAAATTGATTATTCCTTTTCTAGGGTTCATGAGGCCCCGTCATTGGCACCTGAGTGCCCAAAGCTGACACCTTTTTACTGGGCGCAAAGCTCGACGGTGCATGCCATGTGCATGTCCAGGAAAGTGCAGATTTTGAGCCCGGAATTCCAGATGGATGAAGATTCCTCCCAGGGAAAGCTGCGAGGACAGAAAGTCATTGTTCCTTTTCTCGGCTTAATGGGGCCCCATTATTGGCACCAGAGAGCCCAAGGCTGGCACCTTTTCCTTGGGCGTAAGACTCCATAGTGCGTGCTACGTGTGGGTCCGGCAAAAGTGCCGTTTTTGAGCCCAGAATTACAGGCGGTCAAAGATTCCTGCCAGGGAAAAGGTGCCAGGAGAGAAAGTGTTTGTTCCTTTTCTAAGGTTAATGGGGCCCCCTCATTGGCACCTGAGAGCCCAAGGCTGCCACCTTTTCCCAGGGTGCAATGGTGGCCGGTGCGTGGCATGTGCAGGTTCGGGAAGGTGCCGTTTTTCAGCCCAGAATTCCAGACGGACGAAGATTCCTCCCTGGGAAAAGCTGACAGAAATCGCTTATTCCTTTTCGAAGGTTAATGGGGCACCATCATTGGCACCTGAGAGCCCAAGGCTGCCAGGTTTTCCCTGAGCGCCAAGGTCAACGGTGCGTGCCACTTGCAGATACGGGAATGTGCCGCTTTTAAGCCCAGAATTCCCGACAAGTGAAGATTTCTCCCAGGGAAAAGGTGCCAGGACAGAAAGCCATTGTTCCTTTTCTATGGTTAATGTTGCTTCATCATTGGCACCTGAGAGTCCAAGGCTGCCACCTTTTCCCAGGACGCAAAGCTCGACGGTGCGTGCTACTTGCGGGTCCGAGAGAAATGGGTTTTTTCAGCCCAGAATTCCAGACGGATGAAGATTTCTCCTAGGGAAAAGGTGCCAGGACAGAAATCCATTGTTCCTTTTCTAGGGTTAATGGGGCCCCATCATTGGCACCTGAGAGCCCAAGGCTGCCACCTTTTCCCTGGACGGAAAGCTCGACGGTGCGTACCACAGGCAGGTCCGGCAAAGTACGGTTATTCAGCCCAGAATTCTTGACGTCTGAAGATTCCTGGTAGAGATAAGGTGCCAGGACAGAAAGTTCTTGTTCTTTTTCTTGAGTTAATGGGGCCCCATCATTGGCACCTATGCCCTGAAGGGTGCCACCTTTTCCCAGGGCGCAAAGCTCGACGGTGCCTGCCACGTGCGGGTCCGGGAAAGTGGTGTTTTTCAGTCCAGAATTCCAGACGGACGAAGATTCCTCCCAGGGAAAATGTGCCAGGATAGAAAGCGCTTATTCCTTTTCTAGGGTGAATGGGGCCTCATCATTGGCACCTGAGATTCCAAGGCTGCCACCTTTTCCCTGGGCGCAATACTGGACGCTGCGTGCCACTTGTGGGTTGGGGAAAGTGCCATTTTTCATCCCAGAATTCCAGACGCATGAAGATTCCTCAAAGGGAAAATTTGCCAGGACAGAAAGCCATTGTTCCTTTTCTGGGGTTAATGGGGCCCCATCATTGGCACCTGAGAGCCCAAGGCTCGCACCTTTTCCCTGGGTGCCAAGCTCAATGGTGCGTGCCACGTGCGGCTCTGGGAATGTGCCCTTTTTCTGCCCAGAATTCCTGATGGATGAAGATTCCTGGCAGAGAAAAAGTGCCAGGACAGAAAGCCATTATTCCTTTTCTAGGGTTAATGGGGCCCCATCATTGGCACCTGAGAGCCCAAGCCTGCCAGGTTTCCCCTGAGCGCAAAGGTCAACCTTGCGTGCAATTTGCGGATACGGGAATGTGCCGCTTTTAAGCCCAGAATTCCCGACGGATGAAGATTTCTCCCAGGGAAAAGGTGCCAGGACAGAAAGCTGTTGTTCCTTTTCTATGGTTAATGTTGCTCCATCATTGGCACCTGAGAGTCCAAGGCTGCCACCTTTTCCCAGGGTGCAAAGCTCGACGGTGCGTGCTACTTGCGGGTCCGGGAGAAATGGGTTTTTTCAGCCCAGAATTCCAGACGGATGAAGATTCCTGCCAGGGAAAAGGTGCCAGGACAGAAAGCCGTTGTTCCTTTTCTAGGGTTAATGGGGCCACATTATTGGCACCTGAGAACCGAAGGGTGCCACCTTTTCTCTGGGCGAAAATGTTGACGGTTCGTGCCACGTGCGGCTGTGGGAAAGTGCCGTTTTTCAGCCCAGAATTCCTGATGGATGAAGATTTCTTCCAGGGAAAAGGTGCCAGGACAGAAAGTGTTTGTTCCTATTCTAAGGTTAATGGGGCCCCCTCATTGGCACCTGAGAGCCCAAGGCTGCCACCTTTCCTTTGGGCGCAATGGTGGCCGGTGCGTGGCATGTGCAGGTTCGGGAAGGTGCCGTTTTTCAGCCCAGAATTCCAGACGGACGAAGATTCCTCCCTGGGAAAAGCTGCCAGGACAGAAATCACTTATTCCTTTTCGAAGGTTAATGGGGCACCATCATTGGCACCTGAGAGCCCAAGGCTGCCAGGTTTTCCCTGAGCGCCAAGGTCAACGGTGCGTGCCACTTGCAGATACGGGAATGTGCCGCTTTTAAGCCCAGAATTCCCGACGGATGAAGATTTCTCCCAGGGAAAAGGTGCCAGGACAGAAAGCCATTGTTCCTTTTCTATGGTTAATGTTGCTTCATCATTGGCACCTGAGAGTCCAAGGCTGCCACCTTTTCCCAGGACGCAAAGCTCGACGGTGCGTGCTACTTGCGGGTCCGAGAGAAATGGGTTTTTTCAGCCCAGAATTCCAGACGGATGAAGATTTCTCCTAGGGAAAAGGTGCCAGGACAGAAATCCATTGTTCCTTTTCTAGGGTTAATGGGGCCCCATCATTGGCACCTGAGAGCCCAAGGCTGCCACCTTTTCCCTGGACGGAAAGCTCGACGGTGCGTACCACAGGCAGGTCCGGCAAAGTACGGTTATTCAGCCCAGAATTCTTGACGTCTGAAGATTCCTGGTAGAGATAAGGTGCCAGGACAGAAAGTTCTTGTTCTTTTTCTTGAGTTAATGGGGCCCCATCATTGGCACCTATGCCCTGAAGGGTGCCACCTTTTCCCAGGGCGCAAAGCTCGACGGTGCCTGCCACGTGCGGGTCCGGGAAAGTGGTGTTTTTCAGTCCAGAATTCCAGACGGACGAAGATTCCTCCCAGGGAAAATGTGCCAGGATAGAAAGCGCTTATTCCTTTTCTAGGGTGAATGGGGCCTCATCATTGGCACCTGAGATTCCAAGGCTGCCACCTTTTCCCTGGGCGCAATACTGGACGCTGCGTGCCACTTGTGGGTTGGGGAAAGTGCCATTTTTCATCCCAGAATTCCAGACGCATGAAGATTCCTCAAAGGGAAAATTTGCCAGGACAGAAAGCCATTGTTCCTTTTCATGGGGTTAATGGGGCCCCATCATTGGCACCTGAGAGCCCAAGGCTCGCACCTTTTCCCTGGGTGCCAAGCTCAATGGTGCGTGCCACGTGCGGCTCTGGGAATGTGCCCTTTTTCTGCCCAGAATTCCTGATGGATGAAGATTCCTGGCAGAGAAAAAATGCCAGGACAGAAAGCCATTATTCCTTTTCTAGGGTTAATGGGGCTCCATCATTGGCACCTGAGACCCCAAGGCTGCCACCTTTTCCCTTGGCGCAAAGCTCAACAGTGCGTGCCACGTGCGGATCCGGGAAACTGCCAGTTTTCTGCCAAGAATTCCACACGGATGAAGATTCCTGCCAGGGAAAAGATGCCAGGACAGAAAGCCATTCCATCTTTTCTAGGGTAAATGAGGCCCCATCGTTGGCACCTGAGAGCCCAAGGCTGCCACCGTTTCCCTGGGCGCAAAAGTCGACGGTGCATGCCACGTTCAGCTCTGGGATAATGCCATTTTTCATCCCAGAATTCCCGACGGATGAAGATTCCTGCCAGGGAAAAGGTGCCAGGACAGAAAGCGATTGTTCCTTTTCTAGGGTTCATGAGGCTCCATCATTGGCACCCGAGAGCCCAAGGCTGGCACCTATTCTCTGGGCGAAAAGCTCGACAGTGCGTGCCACGTGTGGGTCTGGGAAAGTGCCGTTTTTCAGCCCAGAATTGCAGACGGACAAAGATTCCTCCCAGGAAAAGGTGCCAGGACAGAAAGCGGTTGTTCCTTTTCTAGGGTTAATGGGGCCCCATCATTGGCACCTGATTGCCCAAGGCTACAACCTTTCCCCTGAGCGTAAAGCTCGATGGTGCGTGCAACTTGCGGATACGGGAAAGTGCCGCTTTCAAGGCCAGAATTCGCGACGGATCAAGATTCCTGGCAGAGGAAAAGTGCCAGGACAGAAAGCGATTGTTCCTTTTCTAGGGTTAATGGGACCCCATCATTGGCACCTGAGAGCCCAAGGCTGTCACCATTTCCCTGGGCGCAAAGCTCGACGGTGCGTGCCACGTGCGGGTCCGGGAAAGTGCCGTTTTTCAGCCCAGAATTCCAGATTGACAAAGATTCCTCCAGGGGAAAAGGTGCCAGGACAGAAAGCTGTTGTTCCTTTTCTAGGGTTAAAGTTGCTCCATCATTGGCACCTGAGAGCCCAAGGCTGCCACTTTTCCCTTGGCGCAAAGCTCGTCTCTGCGTGCCACGTGCGGCTTTGCGAAAATGCCGTTTTTCAGCCCAGAATTCATGATGGTCAAAGATTCGTCCCAGGGAAAAGGTGCCAGGACAGAAAGCCGTTCTATCTTTTCTAGGGTAAATGAGGCCCCATCATTGGCACCTGCAAGCCCAAGGCTGCCACCTTTTCCCTGGATTCAAAGCTCGACAGTGCGTACCACGGGCAGGTCCGGGAAAGTGCAGTTATTCAGCCCAGAATTCTCGACGTCTGAAGATTCCGGGCAGAGATAAGGTGCCAGGACAGAAAGTTCTTGTTCTTTTTCTTGAGTTAATGGGGCCCCATCATTGGCACCTATGACCCGAAGGGTGCCACCTTCTCCCAGGGGGCAAAGCTCGACGGTGCCTGCCAGTGGTGGGTCCGCGAAAGTGCCATATTTCAGCCCAGATTTCCTGACGGATGAAGATTCCTGCCAGGGAAAAGGTGCCAGGACAGAAATCAATTGTTCCTTTTCTAAAGTTAATGGGGCCCCCTCATTGGCACCTGAGAGCCCAAGGCTGCCACCTTTCCCATGGGCGCAATGTGGATGGTGAGTGCCATGTGCAGGTTTGGGAAGGTGCCGTTTTTCAGCCCAGAATTCCAGACAGAAAAAGATTCCTCCCTGGGAAAAGCTGCCAGGACAGAAATCGCTTATTCCTTTTCGAAGGTTAATGGGGCGCCATCATTGGCACCTGAGAGCCCAAGGCTGCCAGGTTTTCCCTGAGCGCAAAGCTCGATGGTGCGTGCCACGTGCGGGTGTGTGAAAATGCCATTTTTCAGCCCAGAATTCCTGACGGTCAAGATTTCTGACAGAGAAAACGTGTCAGGACAGAAAGCGATTTTTCTTTTTCTAGGGTTAATGGGACCCCATCATTGGCACCTGAGAGCCCAAGGCTGCCACCTTTTCCCTGGGCGCAACGCTCAACGGTGCGTGCTACGGGTGGGTCTGGGAAAATGCCAATTTTCTGCCCAGAATTCCAGACAGACGCAGATTCCTGGCAGTGAAAATGTGCCTGGACAGAAAGGGCTTGTTCCTTTTCTAGGGTAATGTGGCTGTATCATTGGCACCTGAGAGCCCAAAGCTGCCACCTTTTCCCTGGGCACAAAGTTCGACGGTGCGTGCCACTTGCGGGTCCGGGAATGTGCCGTATTTCAGCCCAGAATTCCAGACGGATGAAGATTCCTGCCAGGGAAAATGTGCCAGGATAGAAATCTATTGTTCCTTTTCTAGGGTTAATGGGGCCCCATTATTGGCACCTGAGAACTGAAGGGTGCCACCTTTTCCCTGGGCTCAAAGCTCAAAGGTGCCTGCTACGTGCGGCTCTGGGAAACTGCCATTTTTCAGCCCAGAATTCCAAATGGATGAAGATTTCTCCCAGGGAAAAGGTGCCAGGCGAGAAAACATTTTTTCCTTTTCTAGTGTTAATGGGGCCCCCTCATTGGCACCTGAGTGCCCAAAGCTTCCACCATTTTACTGGGCGCAAAGCTCGACCGTGCGTGCCATGTGCATGTCCGGGAAAGTGCAGTTTTTCAGCCCAGAATTCCAGAGGGATGAAGATTCTTCCCATGGAAAGCTGCCAGGACAGAAAGCCATTGTTCCTTTTCTAGGGTTAATGGGGCCCCATCATTGGCACCTGAGAGCCCAAAGCTGCCACCTTTCTCTATGACGCAAAGCTCGAAATTGCGTGCCACTTGCAGGTCCTGGAAAGTGCCGTTTTTATCCTAGACTTCCAGACGGACGAGGATTCCTTCCACAGGAAAGGTGCCAGGACAGAAAGTCATTGTTCCTTTTCTAGGGTTAATAGGGCCCCATTATTGGCACCTGAGAGCCCAAGACTGGCACCTTTCCCCTGGGCATAAAACCCGATAGTGCGTGCTACGTGCAGGTCCGGGAAAGTGCCATTTTTCAGCCCAGAATTCCAGATAGACGAATATTCCTTCCAGGGAAATGGTGCCAGCACAGAAAGCCATTTTTCTTTTTCTAGTGTTAATTGGGCCGCATCATTGGCTTCTGACAGCCCAAGGCTGCCACCTTTCCACTGGGCGCAAAGCTCGACGGTGCGTGCCACATGCGGGCTCAGGAAAGTGCCGTTTTTCAGCCCAGAATTCCAGACAGAGGAGGTTTCCTGCCAGAGAAAAGGTTTCAGGACAGAAATTGATTATTCCTTTTCTAGGGTTCATGAGGCCCCGTCATTGGCACCTGAGTGCCCAAAGCTGACACCTTTTTACTGGGCGCAAAGCTCGACGGTGCATGCCATGTGCATGTCCAGGAAAGTGCAGATTTTGAGCCCGGAATTCCAGATGGATGAAGATTCCTCAAAGGGAAAATTTGCCAGGACAGAAAGCCATTGTTCCTTTTCATGGGGTTAATGGGGCCCCATCATTGGCACCTGAGAGCCCAAGGCTCGCACCTTTTCCCTGGGTGCCAAGCTCAATGGTGCGTGCCACGTGCGGCTCTGGGAATGTGCCCTTTTTCTGCCTAGAATTCCTAACGGATGAAGATTCCTGGCAGAGAAAAAGTGCCAGGACAGAAAGCCATTATTCCTCTTCTAGGGTGAATGGGGCTCCATCATTGGCACCTGAGACCCCAAGGCTGCCACCTTTTCCCTTGGCGCAAAGCTCGACAGTGCGTGCCACTTGCGGGTCCCGGAACGTGCCGGTTTTCTGCCAAGAATTCCAAACGGATGAAGATTCCTGCCAGGGAAAAGGTGCCAGGACAGAAAGCCATTCTATCTTTTCTAGGGTAAATGAGGCCCCATCATTGGCACCTGAGAGCCCAAGGCTGCCACCATTTCCCTGGGCGCAAATGTTGACGGTGCATGCCACGTGCAGCTCTGGGATAGTGCCGTTTTTCAGCCCAGAATTCCAGATGGACAAAGTTCCTCCCAGAGAAAAGGTGCCAGGACAGAAATTCGTTGTTCCTTCTCTAGGGTTAATGGGGCCCCATCATTGGCACCTGAGAGCCCAAGCCTTCCAGGTTTCCCCTGAGCGCAAAGGTCGACGTTGCGTGCCACTTGCGGATACGGGAAAGGTCCACTTTTAAGCCCAGAATTCCAGACGGACAAAGATTCCTGCCAGGGAAAAGGTGCCAGGACAGAAAGCCGTTGTTCCTTTTCTAGGGTTAAAGTTGCTCCATCATTGGCACCTGCAAGACCAAGGCTGCCACCATTTCCCTGGACGCAAAGCTCGACTCTGCGTGCCACGTGCGGGTTTGCGAAAATGCCGTTTTTCAGCCCAGAATTCATGATGGTGGAAGATTCCTCCCAGGGAAAAGGTGCCAGGACAGAAAGCCATTCTATCTTTTCTAGGGTAAATGAGGCCCCATCATGGGCACCTGTGAGCCCAAGGCTGCCACCTTTTCCCAGGGGGCAAAGCTCGACAGTGCGTACCACGGGCAGGTCCGGGAAAGTGCCGTTATTCAGCCCAGAATTCTCGACGTCTGAAGATTCCGGGCAGAGATAAGGTGCCAGGACAGAAAGCCATTATTCCTTTTCTAGGGTTAATGGGGCTCCATCATTGGCGCCTGAGAGCCCAAGGCTGCCACCTTTTCCCTGGACACAAAGCTCGACGGTGCGTACCACAGGCATGTCCGGGAAAGTGCCGTTATTCAGCCCAGAATTCTCGACGTCTGAAGATTCCTGGTAGAGGAAAAGTGCCAGGACAGAAAGTTCTTGTTCTTTTTCTTGAGTTAATGGGGCCCCATCATTGGCACCTGAGAGCCCAAGGCTGCCAGGTTTCCCCTGAGCGCAAAGGTCAACGTTGCGTTCAACTTGCGGATACGGGAATGTGCCGCTTTTAAGCCCAGAATTCCAGACGGATGAAGATTTCTCCTAGGGAAAAGGTGCCAGGACAGAAATCCATTGTTCCTTTTCTAGGGTTAATGGGGCCCCATCATTGGCACCTGAGATCCCAAGGCTGCCACCTTTTCCCTGGACCAAAGCTCGACGGTGCGTACCACAGGCATGTCCGGGAAAGTGCCGTTATTCAGCCCAGAATTCTCGACGTCTGAAGATTCCTGGTAGAGATAAGGTGCCAGGACAGAAAGTTCTTGTTCTTTTTCTTGAGTTAATGGGGCCCCATCATTGGCACCTGAGACCTGAAGGGTGCCACCTTTTCCCAGGGCGCAAAGCTCGACGGTGCCTGCCACGTGCGGGTCCGGGAAAGTGGTGTTTTTCGGTCTAGAATTCCAGACGGACGAAGATTCCTCCCAGGGAAAATATGCCAGGATAGAAAGCGCTTATTCCTTTTCTAGGGTGAATGGGGCCTCATCATTGGCACCTGAGATTCCAAGGCTGCCACCTTTTCCCTGGACGCAATACTGGACGCTGCGTGCCACTTGTGGGTTGGGGAAAGTGCCATTTTTCATCCCAGAATTCCAGACGCATGAAGATTCCTCAAAGGGAAAATTTGCCAGGACAGAAAGCCATTGTTCCTTTTCATGGGGTTAATGGGGCCCCATCATTGGCACCTGAGACCCCAAGGTTGCCACCTTTTCCCTTGGCGCAAAGCTCGACAGTGCGTGCCACTTGCGGGTCCCGGAACGTGCCGGTTTTCTGCCAAGAATTCCAAACGGATGAAGATTCCTGCCAGGGAAAAGGTGCCAGGACAGAAAGCCATTCTATCTTTTCTAGGGTAAATGAGGCCCCATCATTGGCACCTGAGAGCCCAAGGCTGCCACCATTTCCCTGGGCGCAAATGTTGACGGTGCATGCCACGTGCAGCTCTGGGATAGTGCCGTTTTTCAGACCAGAATTCCAGATGGACAAAGTTCCTCCCAGAGAAAAGGTGCCAGGACAGAAATTCGTTGTTCCTTCTCTAGGGTTAATGGGGCCCCATCATTGGCACCTGAGAGCCCAAGCCTTCCAGATTTCCCCTGAGCGCAAAGGTCGACGTTGCGTGCCACTTGCGGATACGGGAAAGGTCCACTTTTAAGCCCAGAATTCCGGACGGGCAAAGATTCCTCCCAGGGAAAAGGTGCCAGAACAGAAAGCGATTGTTCCTTTTCTAGGGTTAATGGGGCCCCATCATTGGCACCTGAGTGCCCAAGGCTACAACCTTTCCCCTGAGCGTAAAGCTCAACGGTGCGTGCAACTTACGGATACGGGAAAGTGCCGCTTTCAAGGCCAGAATTCGCGACGGATCAAGATTCCTGGCAGAGGAAAAGTGCCAGGACCGAAAGCGGTTGTTCCTTTTCTAGGGTTAATGGGACCCCATCATTGGCACCTGAGAACCCAAGGCTGCCACCATTTCCCTGGGCGCAAAGCTCGACGGTGCGTGCCACTTGCGGGTCCGGGAAACTGCCGTTTTTCTGCCCAGAATTCCAGACGGATGAAGAGTCCTGCCAGGGAAAAGGTGCCAGGACAGAAAGCCATTCTATCTTTTCTAGGGTAAATGAGGCCCTATCATTGGCACCTGAGATCCCAAGGCTGCCACCTTTTCCCTGGGTGCAAAAGTCGACGGTGCATGCCACGTGCAGCTCTGGGATAATGCCGTTTTTCAGCCCAGAATTCCAGACCGATGAAGATTCCTGCCAGGGAAAAGGTGCCAGGACAGAAATCCATTGTTCCTTTTCTAGGGTTAATGGGACCCCATCATTGGCACCTGAGAGCCCAAGGCTGCCACCATTTCCCTGGGCGCAAAGCTCGACGGTGCGTGCCACGTGCGGGTCCGGGAAAGTGCCTCTTTTAAGCCGAGAATTGAAGATGGACAAAGATTCCTCCCAGGAAAAGGTGCCAGGACAGAAAGCGATTGTTCCTTTTCTAGGGTTAATGGGGCCCCATCATTGGCACCTGATTGCCCAAGGCTTCAACCTTTCCCCTGAGCGTAAAGCTCAACGGTGCGTGCAACTTGCGGATACGGGAAAGTGCCGCTTTCAAGGCCAGAATTCGTGACGGATCAAGATTCCTGGCAGAGGAAAAGTGCCAGGACAGAAAGCCGTTGTTCCTTTTCTAGGGTTAATGGGACCCCATCATTGGCACCTGAGAACCCAAGGCTGCCACCATTTCCCTGGGTGCAAAGCTCGACGGTGCATGCCACGTGCGGGTCCGGGAAAGTGCCGTTTTTCAGCCTGAAATTCCAGACGGACAAAGATTCCTCCCAGAGAAAAGGTGCCAGGACCGAAAGCCATTGTTCCTTTTCTAGGGTTAATGGGGCCCCATCATTGGCACCTGAGAGCCCAAGCCTGCCAGGTTTCCCCTGAGCGCAAAGGTCAACATTGCGTGCAACTTGCGGATACGGGAATGTGCCGCTTTTAAGCCCAAAATTCCCGACGGATGAAGATTTCTCCTAGGGAAAAGGTGCCAGGACAGAAAGCTGTTGTTCCTTTTCTATGGTTAATGTTGCTCCATCATTGGCACCTGCAAGCCCAAGGCTGCCACCGTTTCCCTGGACGCAAAGCTCGACTCTGCGTGCCACGTGCGGGTTTGCGAAAATGCCGTTTTTCAGCCCAGAATTCATGATGGTCGAAGATTCCTCCCAGGGAAAAGGTGCCAGGACAGAAAGCCGTTCTATCTTTTCTAGGGTAAATGAGGCCCCATCATGGGCACCTGCGAGCCCAAGGCTGCCACCTTTTCCCAGGGGGCAAAGCTCGACGGTGCGTACCACAGGCATGTCCGGGAAAGTGCCGTTATTCAGCCCAGAATTCTCGACGTCTGAACATTCCGGGCAGAGATAAGGTGCCAGGACAGAAAGTTCTTGTTCTTTTTCTAGAGTTAATGGGGTTCCATCATTGGCACCTATGACCTGAAGGGTGCCACCTTTTCCCAGGGCGCAAAGCTCAACAGTGCGTGCCACTTGCGGGTCCGGTACTGTGCTATTTTTCTGCCCAGAAGTCCCGATGGATGAAGATTCCTGCCAGGGAAAAGGTGCCAGGACAGAAAGCCATTATTCCTTTTCTAGGGTTAATGGGGCTCCATCATTGGCGCCTGAAACCCCAAGGCTGCCACCATTTCCCTTGGCGCAAAGCTCGACGGTGCGTGCCACATGCGGGTCCGGGAAACTGCCGTTTTTCAGCCCAGAATTCCAGAGGGATGAAGATTCCTCCAAGGGAAAAGGTGCCAGGACAGAAAGCCATTCCATCTTTTCTAGGGTAAATGAGGACCTATCATTGGCACCTGAGATCCCAAGGCTGCCACCTTTACCGTGGGTGCAAAAGTCGACGGTGCATGCCACGTGCAGCTCTGGGATAATGCCGTTTTTCAGCCCAGAATTCCAGACGGATGAAGACTCCTCCCAGGAAAAGGTGCCAGGACAGAAAGCGATTGTTCCTTTTCTAGGGTTAATGGGGCCCCATCATTGGCACCTGAGTGCCCAAGGCTACAACCTTTCCCCTGAGCGTAAAGCTCGACGTTGCGTGCAACTTGCGGATACGGGAAAGTGCCGCTTTCAAGGCCAGAATTCGTGACGGATCAAGATTCCTGGCAGAGGAAAAGTGCCAGGACAGAAAGCGGTTGTTCCTTTTCTAGGGTTAATGGGACCCCATCATTGGCACCTGAGAACCCAAGGCTGCCACCATTTCCCTGGGCGCAAAGCTCGACGGTGCGTGCCACTTGCGGGTCCGGGAAACTGCCGTTTTTCAGCCTGAAATTCCAGACGGACAAAGATTCCTCCCAGAGAAAAGGTGCCAGGACCGAAAGCCATTGTTCCTTTTCTAGGGTTAATGGGGCCCCATCATTGGCACCTGAGAGCCCAAGCCTGCCAGGTTTCCCCTGAGCGCAAAGGTCAACGTTGCGTGCAACTTGCGGATACGGGAATGTGCCGCTTTTAAGCCCAGAATTCCCGACAGATGAAGATTTCTCCTAGGGAAAAGGTGCCAGGACAGAAAGCTGTTGTTCCTTTTCTATGGTTAATGTTGCTCCATCATTGGCACCTGAGAGTCCAAGGCTGCCACCTTTTCCCAGGGTGCAAAGCTCGACGGTGCGTGCTACTTGCGGGTCCGGGAGAAATGGGTTTTTTCAGCCCAGAATTCCAGACGGATGAAGATTCCTGGTAGAGGAAAAGTGCCAGGACAGAAAGTTCTTGTTCTTTTTCTTGAGTTAATGGGGCCCCATCATTGGCACCTGAGAGCCCAAGGCTGCCAGGTTTCCCCTGAGCGCAAAGGTCAACGTTGCGTTCAACTTGCGGATACGGGAATGTGCCGCTTTTAAGCCCAGAATTCCCGACGGATGAAGATTTCTCCTAGGGAAAAGGTGCCAGGACAGAAATCCATTGTTCCTTTTCTAGGGTTAATGGGGCCCCATCATTGGCACCTGAGATCCCAAGGCTGCCACCTTTTCCCTGGACACAAAGCTCGACGGTGCGTACCACAGGCATGTCCGGGAAAGTGCCGTTATTCAGCCCAGAATTCTCGACGTCTGAAGATTCCTGGTAGAGATAAGGTGCCAGGACAGAAAGTTCTTGTTCTTTTTCTTGAGTTAATGGGGCCCCATCATTGGCACCTGAGACCTGAAGGGTGCCACCTTTTCCCAGGGCGCAAAGCTCGACGGTGCCTGCCACGTGCGGGTCCGGGAAAGTGGTGTTTTTCAGTCCAGAATTCCAGACGGACGAAGATTCCTCCCAGGGAAAATGTGCCAGGATAGAAAGCGCTTATTCCTTTTCTAGGGTGAATGGGGCCTCATCATTGGCACCTGAGATTCCAAGGCTGCCACCTTTTCCCTGGGCGCAATACTGGACGCTGCGTGCCACTTGTGGGTTGGGGAAAGTGCCATTTTTCATCCCAGAATTCCAGACGCATGAAGATTCCTCAAAGGGAAAATTTGCCAGGACAGAAAGCCATTGTTCCTTTTCATGGGGTTAATGGGGCCCCATCATTGGCACCTGAGAGCCCAAGGCTCGCACCTTTTCCCTGGGTGCCAAGCTCAATGGTGCGTGCCACGTGCGGCTCTGGGAATGTGCCCTTTTTCTGCCTAGAATTACTAACGGATGAAGATTCCTGGCAGAGAAAAAGTGCCAGGACAGAAAGCCTTTATTCCTCTTCTAGGGTGAATGGGGCTCCATCATTGGCACCTGAGACCCCAAGGCTGCCACCTTTTCCCTTGGCGCAAAGCTCGACAGTGCGTGCCACATGCGGGTCCCGGAACGTGCCGGTTTTCTGCCAAGAATTCCAAACGGATGAAGATTCCTGCCAGGGAAAAGGTGCCAGGACAGAAAGCCATTCTATCTTTTCTAGGGTAAATGAGGCCCCATCATTGGCACCTGAGAGCCCAAGGCTGCCACCATTTCCCTGGGCGCAAATGTTGACGGTGCATGCCACGTGCAGCTCTGGGATAGTGCCGTTTTTCAGACCAGAATTCCAGATGGACAAAGTTCCTCCCAGAGAAAAGGTGCCAGGACAGAAATTCGTTGTTCCTTCTCTAGGGTTAATGGGGCCCCATCATTGGCACCTGAGAGCCCAAGCCTTCCAGGTTTCCCCTGAGCGCAAAGGTCGACGTTGCGTGCCACTTGCGGATACGGGAAAGGTCCACTTTTAAGCCCAGAATTCCAGACGGACAAAGATTCCTGCCAGGGAAAAGGTGCCAGGACAGAAAGCCGTTGTTCCTTTTCTAGGGTTAAAGTTGCTCCATCATTGGCACCTGCAAGCCCAAGGCTGCCACCGTTTCCCTGGACGCAAAGCTCGACTCTGCGTGCCACGTGCGGGTTTGCGAAAATGCCGTTTTTCAGCCCAGAATTCATGATGGTCGAAGATTCCTCCTAGGGAAAAGGTGCCAGGACAGAAAGCCGTTCTATCTTTTCTATGGTAAATGAGGCCCCATCATGGGCACCTGCGAGCCCAAGGCTGCCACCTTTTCCCAGGGGGCAAAGCTCGACAGTGCGTACCACGGGCAGGTCCGGGAAAGTGCCGTTATTCAGCCCAGAATTCTCGACGTCTGAAGATTCCGGGCAGAGATAAGGTGCCAGGACAGAAAGTTCTTGTTCTTTTTCTAGAGTTAATGGGGCCCCATCATTGGCACCTATGCCCTGAAGGGTGCCACCTTTTCCCAGGGCGCAAAGCTCAACAGTCCGTGCCACGTGCGGGTCTGGGAATGTGCTATTTTTCTGCCCAGAATTCCCGACGGATGAAGATTCCTGCCAGGGAAAAGGTGCCAGGACAGAAAGCCATTATTCCTTTTCTAGGGTTAATGGGGCTCCATCATTGGCGCCTGAGACCCCAAGGCTGCCACCTTTTCCCTTGGCTCAAAGCTCGACGGTGCGTGCCACATGCGGGTCCGGGAAACTGCCGTTTTTCAGCCCAGAATTCCAGAGGGATTAAGATTCCTCCCAGGGAAAAGGTGCCAGGACAGAAAGCCATTCCATCTTTTCTAGGGTAAATGAGGCCCTATCATTGGCACCTGAGATCCTAAGGCTGCCACCTTTTCCCTGGGTGCAAAAGTCGACGGTGCATGCCACGTGCAGCTCTGGGATAATGCCATTTTTCAGCCCAGAATTCCAGACGGATGAAGACTCCTCCCAGGAAAAGGTGCCAGGACAGAAAGCGATTGTTCCTTTTCTAGGGTTAATGGGGCCCAATCATTGGCACCTGAGTGCCCAAGGCTACAACCTTTCCCCTGAGCGTAAAGCTCGACGTTGCGTGCAACTTGCGGATACGGGAAAGTGCCGCTTTCAAGGCCAGAATTCGCGACGGATCAAGATTCCTGGCAGAGGAAAAGTGCCAGGACAGAAAGCGGTTGTTCCTTTTCTAGGGTTAATGGGACCCCATCATTGGCACCTGAGAGCCCAAGGCTGCCACCATTTCCCTGGGCGCAAAGCTCGACGGTGCGTGCCACGTGCGGGTCCGGGAAAGTGCCGTTTTTCACCCTGAAATTCCAGACGGACAAAGATTCCTCCCAGAGAAAAGATGCCAGGACAGAAAGCCATTGTTCCTTTTCTAGGGTTAATGGGGCCCCATCATTGGCACCTGAGAGCCCAAGCCTGCCAGGTTTCCCCTGAGCGCAAAGGTCAACGTTGCGTGCAACTTGCGGATACGGGAATGTGCCGCTTTTAAGCCCAGAATTCCCGACGGATGAAGATTTCTCCTAGGGAAAAGGTGCCAGGACAGAAAGCTGTTGTTCCTTTTCTATGGTTAATGTTGCTCCATCATTGGCACCTGAGAGTCCAAGGCTGCCACCTTTTCCCAGGGTGCAAAGCTCGACGGTGCGTGCTACTTGCGGGTCCGGGAGAAATGGTTTTTTTCAGCCCAGAATTCCAGACGGATGAAGATTCCTGCCAGGGAAAAGGTGCCAGGACAGAAAGCCGTTGTTCCTTTTCTAGGGTTAATGGGGCCCCATCATTGGCACCTGAGAGCCCAAGGCTGCCACCTTTTCCCTGGACACAAAGCTCGACGGTGCGTACCACAGGCATGTCCGGGAAAGTGCCGTTATTCAGCCCAGAATTCTCGACGTCTGAAGATTCCTGGTAGAGATAAGGTGCCAGGACAGAAAGTTCTTGTTCTTTTTCTTGAGTTAATGGGGCCCCATCATTGGCACCTGAGACCTGAAGGGTGCCACCTTTTCCCAGGGCACAAAGCTCGACGGTGCCTGCCACGTGCGGGTCCGGGAAAGTGGTGTTTTTCAGTCCAGAATTCCAGACGGACGAAGATTCCTCCCAGGGAAAATGTGCCAGGATAGAAAGCGCTTATTCCTTTTCTAGGGTGAATGGGGCCTCATCATTGGCACCTGAGATTCCAAGGCTGCCACCTTTTCCCTGGGCGCAATACTGGACGCTGCGTGCCACTTGTGGGTTGGGGAAAGTGCCATTTTTCATCCCAGAATTCCAGACGCATGAAGATTCCTCAAAGGGAAAATTTGCCAGGACAGAAAGCCATTGTTCCTTTTCATGGGGTTAATGGGGCCCCATCATTGGCACCTGAGAGCCCAAGGCTCGCACCTTTTCCCTGGGTGCCAAGCTCAATGGTGCGTGCCACGTGCGGCTCTGGGAATGTGCCCTTTTTCTGCCTAGAATTCCTAACGGATGAAGATTCCTGGCAGAGAAAAAGTGCCAGGACAGAAAGCCATTATTCCTCTTCTAGGGTGAATGGGGCTCCATCATTGGCACCTGAGACCCCAAGGTTGCCACCTTTTCCCTTGGCGCAAAGCTCGACAGTGCGTGCCACTTGCGGGTCCCGGGACGTGCCAGTTTTCTGCCAAGAATTCCAAACGGATGAAGATTCCTGCCAGGGAAAAGGTGCCAGGACAAAAAGCCATTCTATCTTTTCTAGGGTAAATGAGGCCCCATCATTGGCACCTGAGAGCCCAAGGCTGCCACCATTTCCCTGGGCGCAAATGTTGACGGTGCATGCCACATGCAGCTCTGGGATAGTGCCGTTTTTCAGACCAGAATTCCAGATGGACAAAGTTCCTCCCAGAGAAAAGGTGCCAAGACAGAAATTCGTTGTTCCTTCTCTAGGGTTAATGGGGCCCCATCATTGGCACCTGAGAGCCCAAGCCTTCCAGGTTTCCCCTGAGCGCAAAGGTCGACGTTGCGTGCCACTTGCGGATACGGGAAAGGTCCACTTTTAAGCCCAGAATTCCAGACGGACAAAGATTCCTGCCAGGGAAAAGGTGCCAGGACAGAAAGCCGTTGTTCCTTTTCTAGGGTTAAAGTTGCTCCATCATTGGCACCTGCAAGCCCAAGGCTGCCACCGTTTCCCTGGACGCAAAGCTCGACTCTGCGTGCCACGTGCGGGTTTGCGAAAATGCCGTTTTTCAGCCCAGAATTCATGATGGTCGAAGATTCCTCCCAGGGAAAGGTGTCAGGACAGAAAGCCGTTCTATCTTTTCTAGGGTAAATGAGGCCCCATCATTGGCACCTCAGAGCCCAAGGCTGCCACCGTTTCCCTGGACACAAAGCTCAACGGTGCATACCACAGTCATGTCCGGGAAAGTGCCGTTATTCAGCCCAGAATTCTCGACGTCTGAAGATTCCTGGTAGAGGAAAAGTGCCAGGACAGAAAGTTCTTGTTCTTTTTCTTGAGTTAATGGGGCCCCATCATTGGCACCTGAGAGCCCAAGGCTGCCAGGTTTCCCCTGAGCGCAAAGGTCAACGTTGCGTTCAACTTGCGGATACGGGAATGTGCCGCTTTTAAGCCCAGAATTCCCGACGGATGAAGATTTCTCCTAGGGAAAAGGTGCCAGGACAGAAATCCATTGTTCCTTTTCTAGGGTTAATGGGGCCCCATCATTGGCACCTGAGAGCCCAAGGCTGCCACCTTTTCCCTGGACACAAAGCTCGACGGTGCGTACCACAGGCATGTCCGGGAAAGTGCCGTTATTCAGCCCAGAATTCTCGACGTCTGAAGATTCCTGGTAGAGATAAGGTGCCAGGACAGAAAGTTCTTGTTCTTTTTCTTGAGTTAATGGGGCCCCATCATTGGCACCTGAGACCTGAAGGGTGCCACCTTTTCCCAGGGCGCAAAGCTCGACGGTGCCTGCCACGTGCGGGTCCGGGAAAGTGGTGTTTTTCAGTCCAGAATTCCAGACGGACGAAGATTCCTCCCAGGGAAAATGTGCCAGGATAGAAAGCGCTTATTCCTTTTCTAGGGTGAATGGGGCCTCATCATTGGCACCTGAGATTCCAAGGCTGCCACCTTTTCCCTGGGCGCAATACTGGACGCTGCGTGCCACTTGTGGGTTGGGGAAAGTGCCATTTTTCATCCCAGAATTCCAGACGCATGAAGATTCCTCAAAGGGAAAATTTGCCAGGACAGAAAGCCATTGTTCCTTTTCATGGGGTTAATGGGGCCCCATCATTGGCACCTGAGAGCCCAAGGCTCGCACCTTTTCCCTGGGTGCCAAGCTCAATGGTGCGTGCCACGTGCGGCTCTGGGAATGTGCCCTTTTTCTGCCTAGAATTCCTAACGGATGAAGATTCCTGGCAGAGAAAAAGTGCCAGGACAGAAAGCCTTTATTCCTCTTCTAGGGTGAATGGGGCTCCATCATTGGCACCTGAGACCCCAAGGCTGCCACCTTTTCCCTTGGCGCAAAGCTCGACAGTGCGTGCCACTTGCGGGTCCCGGAACGTGCCGGTTTTCTGCCAAGAATTCCAAACGGATGAAGATTCCTGCCAGGGAAAAGGTGCCAGGACAGAAAGCCATTCTATCTTTTCTAGGGTAAATGAGGCCCCATCATTGGCACCTGAGAGCCCAAGGCTGCCACCATTTCCCTGGGCGCAAATGTTGACGGTGCATGCCACGTGCAGCTCTGGGATAGTGCCGTTTTTCAGACCAGAATTCCAGATGGACAAAGTTCCTCCCAGAGAAAAGGTGCCAGGACAGAAATTCGTTGTTCCTTCTCTAGGGTTAATGGGGCCCCATCATTGGCACCTGAGAGCCCAAGCCTTCCAGGTTTCCCCTGAGCGCAAAGGTCGACGTTGCGTGCCACTTGCGGATACGGGAAAGGTCCACTTTTAAGCCCAGTATTCCAGACGGACAAAGATTCCTGCCAGGGAAAAGGTGCCAGGACAGAAAGCCGTTGTTCCTTTTCTAGGGTTAAAGTTGCTCCATCATTGGCACCTGCAAGCCCAAGGCTGCCACCGTTTCCCTGGACGCAAAGCTCGACTCTGCGTGCCACGTGCGGGTTTGCGAAAATGCCGTTTTTCAGCCCAGAATTCATGATGGTCGAAGATTCCTCCCAGGGAAAAGGTGCCAGGACAGAAAGCCATTCTATCTTTTCTAGGGTAAATGAGGCCCCATCATGGGCACCTGCGAGCCCAAGGCTGCCACCTTTTCCCAGGGGGCAAAGCTCGACAGTGCGTACCACGGGCAGGTCCGGGAAAGTGCCGTTATTCAGCCCAGAATTCTCGACGTCTGAAGATTCCGGGCAGAGATAAGGTGCCAGGACAGAAAGTTCTTGTTCTTTTTCTAGAGTTAATGGGGCCCCATCATTGGCACCTATGCCCTGAAGGGTGCCACCTTTTCCCAGGGCGCAAAGCTCGACAGTCCGTGCCACGTGCGGGTCCGGGAATGTGCTATTTTTCTGCCCAGAATTCCCGACGGATGAAGATTCCTGCCAGGGAAAAGGTGCCAGGACAGAAAGCCATTATTCCTTTTCTAGGGTTAATGGGGCTCCATCATTGGCGCCTGAGACCCCAAGGCTGCCACCATTTCCCTTGGCTCAAAGCTCGACGGTGCGTGCCACATGCGGGTCCGGGAAACTGCCGTTTTTCAGCCCAGAATTCCAGAGGGATTAAGATTCCTCCCAGGGAAAAGGTGCCAGGACAGAAAGCCATTCCATCTTTTCTAGGGTAAATGAGGCCCTATCATTGGCACCTGAGATCCTAAGGCTGCCACCTTTTCCCTGGGTGCAAAAGTCGACGGTGCATGCCACGTGCAGCTCTGGGATAATGCCATTTTTCAGCCCAGAATTCCAGACGGATGAAGACTCCTCCCAGGAAAAGGTGCCAGGACAGAAAGCGATTGTTCCTTTTCTAGGGTTAATGGGGCCCAATCATTGGCACCTGAGTGCCCAAGGCTACAACCTTTCCCCTGAGCGTAAAGCTCGACGTTGCGTGCAACTTGCGGATACGGGAAAGTGCCGCTTTCAAGGCCAGAATTCGCGACGGATCAAGATTCCTGGCAGAGGAAAAGTGCCAGGACAGAAAGCGGTTGTTCCTTTTCTAGGGTTAATGGGACCCCATCATTGGCACCTGAGAGCCCAAGGCTGCCACCATTTCCCTGGGCGCAAAGCTCGACGGTGCGTGCCACGTGCGGGTCCGGGAAAGTGCCGTTTTTCACCCTGAAATTCCAGACGGACAAAGTTCCTCCTAGAGGAAAGGTGCCAGGACAGAAATTCGTTGTTCCTTTTCTAGGGTTAATGGGGCCCCATCATTGGCACCTGAGAGCCCAAGCCTGCCAGGTTTCCCCTGAGCGCAAAGGTCAACGTTGCGTGCAACTTGCGGATACGGGAATGTGCCGCTTTTAAGCCCAGAATTCCCGACGGATGAAGATTTCTCCTAGGGAAAAGGTGCCAGGACAGAAAGCTGTTGTTCCTTTTCTATGGTTAATGTTGCTCCATCATTGGCACCTGAGAGTCCAAGGCTGCCACCTTTTCCCAGGGTGCAAAGCTCGACGGTGCGTGCTACTTGCGGGTCCGGGAGAAATGGGTTTTTTCAGCCCAGAATTCCAGACGGATGAAGATTCCTGCCAGGGAAAAGGTGCCAGGACAGAAAGTTGTTGTTCCTTTTCTAGGGTTAATGGGGCCCCATCATTGGCACCTGAGAGCCCAAGGCTGCCACTTTTTCCCTGGACACAAAGCTCGACGGTGCGTACCACAGGCATGTCCGGGAAAGTGCCGTTATTCAGCCCAGAATTCTCGACGTCTGAAGATTCCTGGTAGAGATAAGGTGCCAGGACAGAAAGTTCTTGTTCTTTTTCTTGAGTTAATGGGGCCCCATCATTGGCACCTGAGACCTGAAGGGTGCCACCTTTTCCCAGGGCGCAAAGCTCGACGGTGCCTGCCACGTGCGGGTCCGGGAAAGTGGTGTTTTTCAGTCCAGAATTCCAGACGGACGAAGATTCCTCCCAGGGAAAATGTGCCAGGATAGAAAGCGCTTATTCCTTTTCTAGGGTGAATGGGGCCTCATCATTGGCACCTGAGATTCCAAGGCTGCCACCTTTTCCCTGGGCGCAATACTGGACGCTGCGTGCCACTTGTGGGTTGGGGAAAGTGCCATTTTTCATCCCAGAATTCCAGACGCATGAAGATTCCTCAAAGGGAAAATTTGCCAGGACAGAAAGCCATTGTTCCTTTTCATGGGGTTAATGGGGCCCCATCATTGGCACCTGAGAGCCCAAGGCTCGCACCTTTTCCCTGGGTGCCAAGCTCAATGGTGCGTGCCACGTGCGGCTCTGGGAATGTGCCCTTTTTCTGCCTAGAATTCCTAACGGATGAAGATTCCTGGCAGAGAAAAAGTGCCAGGACAGAAAGCCATTATTCCTCTTCTAGGGTGAATGGGGCTCCATCATTGGCACCTGAGACCCCAAGGCTGCCACCTTTTCCCTTGGCGCAAAGCTCGACAGTGCGTGCCACTTGCGGGTCCCGGAACGTGCCGGTTTTCTGCCAAGAATTCCAAACGGATGAAGATTCCTGCCAGGGAAAAGGTGCCAGGACAGAAAGCCATTCCATCTTTTCTAGGGTAAATGAGGCCCTATCATTGGCACCTGAGATCCCAAGGCTGCCACCTTTTCCCTGGGTGCAAAAATCTATGGTGCATGCCACGTGCAGCTCTGGGATAATGCCGTTTTTCAGCCCAGAATTCCAGACGGATGAAGATTCCTCCCAGGGAAAAGGTGCCAGGACAGAAATCCATTGTTCCTTTTCTAGGGTTCATGAGGCTCCATCATTGGCACCTGAGAGCCCAAGGCTGGCACCTATTCCCTGGGCGAAAAGCTCGACGGTGCGTGCCACGTGCGGGTCTGGGAAAGTGCCGTTTTTCAGCCCAGAATTGCAGACGGACAAAGATTCCTCCCAGGAAAAGGTGCCAGGACAGAAAGCGATTGTTCCTTTTCTAGGGTTAATGGGGCCCCATCATTGGCACCTGATTGCCCAAGGCTTCAACCTTTCCCCTGAGCGTAAAGCTCGACGTTGCATGCAACTTGCGGATACGGGAAAGTGCCGCTTTCAAGGCCAGAATTCGCGACGGATCAAGATTCCTGGCAGAGGAAAAGTGCCAGGACAGAAAGCAGTTGTTCCTTTCCTAGGGTTAATGGGACCCCATCATTGGCACCTGAGAGTCCAAGGCTGCCACCATTTCCCTGGGCGCAAAGCTCGACGGCGCGTGCCACGTGCGGGTCCGGGAAAGTGCCGTTTTTCAGCCCGGAATTCCAGACGGACAAAGATTCCTCCCAAAGAAAAGGTGCCAGGACAGAAAGCCATTCTATCTTTTCTAGGGTAAATGAGGCCCTATCATTGGCACCTGAGATCCCAAGGCTGCCACCTTTTCCCTGGGTGCAAAAGTCGACGGTGCATGCCACGTGCAGCTCTGGGATAATGCCGTTTTTAGCCCAGAATTCCAGACGGATGAAGATTCCTGCCAGGGAAAAGGTGCCAGGACAGAAATCCATTGTTCCTTTTCTAGGGTTCATGAGGCTCCATCATTGGCACCTGAGAGCCCAAGGCTGGCACCTATTCCCTGGGCGAAAAGCTCGACGGTGCGTGCCACTTGCGGGTCCTGGAACCTGCCGGTTTTCATCCAAGATTTCAAAACGGACAAAGATTCCTGCCAGGGAAAAGGTGCCAGGACAGAAAGCCGTTCTATCTTTTCTAGGGTAAATGAGGCCCCATCATGGGCACCTGCGAGCCCAAGGCTGCCACCTTTTCCCAGGGGGCAAAGCTCGACAGTGCGTACCACGGGCAGGTCCGGGAAAGTGCCGTTATTCAGCCCAGAATTCTCGACGTCTGAAGATTCCGGGCAGAGATAAGGTGCCAGGACAGAAAGTTCTTGTTCTTTTTCTTGAGTTAATGGGGCCCCATCATTGGCACCTATGACCTGAAGGGTGCCACCTTTTTCCAGGGCGCAAAGCTCACCAGTGCGTGCCACGTACGGGTCCGGGAATGTGCTATTTTTCTGCCCAGAATTCCAAACGGATGAAGATTCCTGCCAGGGAAAATGTGCCAGGACAGAAAGCCATTATTCCTTTTCTAGGGTTAATGGGGCTCCATCATTGGCTCCTGAGACCCCAAGGCTGCCACCTTTTCCCTTGGCGCAAAGCTCGACGGTGCGTGCCATATGAGGGTCAGGGAAACTGCCGTATTTCTGCCCAGAATGCCAGAGGGATGAAGATTCCTCCCAGGGAAAAGGTGCCAAGACAGAAAGCCATTCTATCTTTTCTAGGGTAAATGAGGCCCTATCATTGGCACCTGAGATCCCAAGGCTGCCACCTTTTCCCTGGGCGCAAAAGTCGACGGTGCATGCCACGTGCAGCTCTGGGATAATGCCGTTTTTCAGCCCAGAATTCCAGACGGATGAAGATTCCTGCCAGGGAAAAGGTGCCAGGACAGAAAGCCATTGTTCCTTTCCTAGGGTTCATGAGGCTCCATCACTGGCACCTGAGAGCCCAAGGCTGGCACCTATTCCCTGGGCGAAAAGCTCGACGGTGCGTGCCACGTGCGGGTCCGGGAAAGTGCCGTTTTTCAGCCCAGAATTGCAGACGGATGAAGATTCCTCCCAGGAAAAGGTGCCAGGACAGAAAGCGATTGTTCCTTTTCTAGGGTTAATGGGGCCCCATCATTGGCACCTGATTGCCCAAGGCTACAACCTTTCCCCTGAGCGTAAAGCTCGACGTTGCGTGCAACTTGCGGATAAGGGAAAGTGCCGCTTTCAAGGCCAGAATTCGCGACGGATCAAGATTCCTGGCAGAGGAAAAGTACCAGGACAGAAATCCATTGTTCCTTTTCTAGGGTTAATGGGACCCCATCATTGGCACCTGAGAGCCCAAGGCTGCCACCATTTCCCTGGGCGCAAAGCTCGACGGTGCGTGCCACGTGCGGGTCCGGGAAAGTGCCTCTTTTAAGCCGAGAATTCCAGACGGACAAAGATTCCTCCCAGGAAAAGGTGCCAGGACAGAAAGCGATTGTTCCTTTTCTAGGGTTAATGGGGCCCCATCATTGGCACCTGATTGCCCAAGGCTTCAACCTTTCCCCTGAGCGTAAAGCTCGACGTTGCGTGCAACTTGCGGATACGGGAAAGTGCCGCTTTCAAGGCCAGAATTCGCGACGGATCAAGATTCCTGGCAGAGGAAAAGTGCCAGGACAGAAAGCGGTTGTTCCTTTTCTAGGGTTAATGGGGCCCCATCATTGGCACCTGAGAGCCCAAGCCTGCCAGGTTTCCCCTGAGCGCAAAGGTCAACGTTGCGTGCAACTTGCGGATACGGGAATGTGCCACTTTTAAGCCCAGAATTCCCGACGGATGAAGATTTCTCCTAGGGAAAAGGTGCCAGGACAGAAATCCATTGTTCCTTTTCTAGGGTTAATGGGGCCCCATCATTGGCACCTGAGATCCCAAGGCTGCCACCTTTTCCCTGGACACAAAGCTCGACGGTGCGTACCACAGGCAGGTCCGGGAAAGTGCTGTTATTCAGCCCAGAATTCTCGACGTCTGAAGATTCCTGGTAGAGATAAGGTGGCAGGACAGAAAGTTCTTGTTCTTTTTCTTGAGTTAATGGGGCCCCATCATTGGCACCTGAGACCTGAAGGGTGCCAACTTTTCCCAGGGCGCAAAGCTCGACGGTGCCTGCCACGTGCGGGTCCAGAAAAGTGGTGTTTTTCAGTCCAGAATTCCAGACGGACGAAGATTCCTCCCAGGGAAAATGTGCCAGGATAGAAAGCGCTTATTCCTTTTCTAGGGTGAATGGGGCCTCATCATTGGCACCTGAGATTCCAAGGCTGCCACCTTTTCCCTGGGCGCAATACTGGACTCTGCGTGCCACTTGTGGGTTGGGGAAAGTGCCATTTTTCATCCCAGAATTCCAGACGCATGAAGATTCCTCAAAGGGAAAATTTGCCAGGACAGAAAGCCATTGTTCCTTTTCATGGGGTTAATGGGGCCCCATCATTGGCACCTGAGATCCCAAGGCTGCCACCTTTTCCCTGGGTGCAAAAGTCGACGGTGCATGCCACGTGCAGCTCTGGGATAATGCCGTTTTTCAGCCCAGAATTCCAGACGGATGAAGATTCCTGCCAGGGAAAAGGTGCCAGGACAGAAATCCATTGTTCCTTTTCTAGGGTTCATGAGGCTCCATCATTGGCACCTGAGAGCCCAAGGCTGGCACCTATTCCCTGGGCGAAAAGCTCGACGGTGCGTGCCACTTGCGGGTCCCGGAACGTGCCGGTTTTCATCCAAGAATTCCAAACGGACAAAGATTCCTGCCAGGGAAAAGGTGCCAGGACAGAAAGCCATTCTATCTTTTCTAGGGTAAATGAGGCCCCATCATGGGCACCTGCGAGCCCAAGGCTGCCACCTTTTCCCAGGGGGCAAAGCTCGACAGTGCGTACCACGGGCAGGTCCGGGAAAGTGCCGTTATTCAGCCCAGAATTCTCGACGTCTGAAGATTCCGGGCAGAGATAAGGTGCCAGGACAGAAAGTTCTTGTTCTTTTTCTAGAGTTAATGGGGCCCCATCATTGGCACCTATGCCCTGAAGGGTGCCACCTTTTCCCAGGGCGCAAAGCTCACCAGTGCGTGCCACGTACGGGTCCGGGAATGTGCTATTTTTCTGCCCAGAATTCCCGACGGATGAAGATTCCTGCCAGGGAAAATGTGCCAGGACAGAAAGCCATTATTCCTTTTCTAGGGTTAATCATTGCCATCATAGCCATCATTGGCTCCTGAGACCCCAAGGCTGCCACCTTTTCCCTTGGCGCAAAGCTCGACGGTGCGTGCCATATGAGGGTCCGGGAAACTGCCGTTTTTCTGCCCAGAATTCCAGAGGGATGAAGATTCCTCCCAGGGAAAAGGTACCAGGACAGAAAGCCATTCTATCTTTTCTAGGGTAAATGAGGCCCTATCATTGGCACCTGAGATCCCAAGGCTGCCACCTTTTCCCTGGGTGCAAAAGTCGACGGTGCATGCCACGTGCAGCTCTGGGATAATGCCGTTTTTCAGCCCAGAATTCCAGACGGATGAAGATTCCTGCCAGGGAAAAGGTGCCAGGACAGAAATCCATTGTTCCTTTCCTAGGGTTCATGAGGCTCCATCACTGGCACCTGAGAGCCCAAGGCTGGCACCTATTCCCTGGGCGAAAAGCTCGACGGTGCGTGCCACGTGCGGGTCCGGGAAAGTGCCGTTTTTCAGCCCAGAATTGCAGACGGACAAAGATTCCTCCCAGGAAAAGGTGCCAGGACAGAAAGCGATTGTTCCTTTTCTAGGGTTAATGGGGCCCCATCATTGGCACCTGAGTGCCCAAGGCTACAACCTTTCCCCTGAGCGTAAAGCTCGACGTTGCGTGCAACTTGCGGATAAGGGAAAGTGCCGCTTTCAAGGCCAGAATTCGCGACGGATCAAGATTCCTCCCAGGGAAAAGGTGCCAGGACAGAAATCCATTGTTCCTTTTCTAGGGTTAATGGGACCCCATCATTGGCACCTGAGAGCCCAAGGCTGCCACCATTTCCCTGGGCGCAAAGCTCGACAGTGCGTGCCACGTGTGGGTCCGGGAAAGTGCCTCTTTTAAGCCGAGAATTGAAGACGGATAAAGATTCCTCCCAGGAAAAGGTGCCAGGACAGAAAGCGATTGTTCCTTTTCTAGGGTTAATGGGGCCCCATCATTGGCACCTGATTGCCCCAGGCTTCAACCTTTCCTCTGAGCGTAAAGCTCGACGTTGCGTGCAACTTGCGGATAAGGGAAAGTGCCGCTTTCAAGGCCAGAATTCGCGACGGATCAAGATTCCTGGCAGAGGAAAAGTGCCAGGACAGAAAGCGGTTGTTCCTTTCCTAGGGTTAATGGGACCCCATCATTGGCACCTGAGAGCCCAAGGCTGCCACCATTTCCCTGGGCGCAAAGCTCGACGGTGCGTGCCACGTGCAGGCCCGGGAAAGTGCCGTTTTTCAGCCTGAAATTCCAGACGGACAAAGATTCCTCCCAGAGAAAAGGTGCCAGGACCGAAAGCCATTGTTCCTTTTCTAGGGTTAATGGGGCCCCATCATTGGCACCTGAGAGCCCAAGCCTGCCAGGTTTCCCCTGAGCGCAAAGGTCAACCTTGCGTGCAATTTGCGGATACGGGATTGTGCCGCTTTTAAGCCCAGAATTCCTGACGGATGAAGATTTCTCCTAGGGAAAAGGTGCCAGGACAGAAAGCTGTTGTTCCTTTTCTATGGTTAATGTTGCTCCATCATTGGCACCTGAGAGTCCAAGGCTGCCACCTTTTCCCAGGGTGCAAAGCTCGATGGTGCGTGCTACTTGCGGGTCCGGGAGAAATGGTTTTTTTCAGCCCAGAATTCCAGACGGATGAAGATTCCTGCCAGGGAAAAGGTGCCAGGACAGAAAGCCGTTGTTCCTTTTCTAGGGTTAATGGGGCCACATTATTGGCACCTGAGTACCGAAGGGTGCCACCTTTTCTCTGGGCGAAAATGTTGACGGTTCGTGCCACGTGCGGCTGTGGGAAAGTGCCGTTTTTCAGCCCAGAATTCCAGATGGATGAAGATTTCTTCCAGGGAAAAGGTGCCAGGACAGAAAGTGTTTGTTCCTTTTCTAAGGTTAATGGGGCCCCCTCATTGGCACCTGAGAGCCCAAGGCTGCCACCTTTTCCCAGGGTGCAATGGTGGCCGGTGCGTGGCATGTGCAGGTTCGGGAAGGTGCCGTTTTTCAGCCCAGAATTCCAGACGGACGAAGATTCCTCCCTGGGAAAAGCTGACAGAAATCGCTTATTCCTTTTCGAAGGTTAATGGGGCACCATCATTGGCACCTGAGAGCCCAAGGCTGCCAGGTTTTCCCTGAGCGCCAAGGTCAACGGTGCGTGCCACTTGCAGATACGGGAATGTGCCGCTTTTAAGCCCAGAATTCCCGACAAGTGAAGATTTCTCCCAGGGAAAAGGTGCCAGGACAGAAAGCCATTGTTCCTTTTCTATGGTTAATGTTGCTTCATCATTGGCACCTGAGAGTCCAAGGCTGCCACCTTTTCCCAGGACGCAAAGCTCGACGGTGCGTGCTACTTGCGGGTCCGAGAGAAATGGGTTTTTTCAGCCCAGAATTGCAGACGGATGAAGATTTCTCCTAGGGAAAAGGTGCCAGGACAGAAATCCATTGTTCCTTTTCTAGGGTTAATGGGGCCCCATCATTGGCACCTGATTGCCCAAGGCTACAACCTTTCCCCTGAGCGTAAAGCTCGACGTTGCGTGCAACTTGCGGATAAGGGAAAGTGCCGCTTTCAAGGCCAGAATTCGCGACGGATCAAGATTCCTGGCAGAGGAAAAGTACCAGGACAGAAATCCATTGTTCCTTTTCTAGGGTTAATGGGACCCCATCATTGGCACCTGAGAGCCCAAGGCTGCCACCATTTCCCTGGGCGCAAAGCTCGACGGTGCGTGCCACGTGCGGGTCCGGGAAAGTGCCTCTTTTAAGCCGAGAATTCCAGACGGACAAAGATTCCTCCCAGGAAAAGGTGCCAGGACAGAAAGCGATTGTTCCTTTTCTAGGGTTAATGGGGCCCCATCATTGGCACCTGATTGCCCAAGGCTTCAACCTTTCCCCTGAGCGTAAAGCTCGACGTTGCGTGCAACTTGCGGATACGGGAAAGTGCCGCTTTCAAGGCCAGAATTCGCGACGGATCAAGATTCCTGGCAGAGGAAAAGTGCCAGGACAGAAAGCGGTTGTTCCTTTTCTAGGGTTAATGGGGCCCCATCATTGGCACCTGAGAGCCCAAGCCTGCCAGGTTTCCCCTGAGCGCAAAGGTCAACGTTGCGTGCAACTTGCGGATACGGGAATGTGCCACTTTTAAGCCCAGAATTCCCGACGGATGAAGATTTCTCCTAGGGAAAAGGTGCCAGGACAGAAATCCATTGTTCCTTTTCTAGGGTTAATGGGGCCCCATCATTGGCACCTGAGATCCCAAGGCTGCCACCTTTTCCCTGGACACAAAGCTCGACGGTGCGTACCACAGGCAGGTCCGGGAAAGTGCTGTTATTCAGCCCAGAATTCTCGACGTCTGAAGATTCCTGGTAGAGATAAGGTGGCAGGACAGAAAGTTCTTGTTCTTTTTCTTGAGTTAATGGGGCCCCATCATTGGCACCTGAGACCTGAAGGGTGCCAACTTTTCCCAGGGCGCAAAGCTCGACGGTGCCTGCCACGTGCGGGTCCAGAAAAGTGGTGTTTTTCAGTCCAGAATTCCAGACGGACGAAGATTCCTCCCAGGGAAAATGTGCCAGGATAGAAAGCGCTTATTCCTTTTCTAGGGTGAATGGGGCCTCATCATTGGCACCTGAGATTCCAAGGCTGCCACCTTTTCCCTGGGCGCAATACTGGACTCTGCGTGCCACTTGTGGGTTGGGGAAAGTGCCATTTTTCATCCCAGAATTCCAGACGCATGAAGATTCCTCAAAGGGAAAATTTGCCAGGACAGAAAGCCATTCTATCTTTTCTAGGGTAAATGAGGCCCTATCATTGGCACCTGAGATCCCAAGGCTGCCACCTTTTCCCTGGGTGCAAAAGTCGACGGTGCATGCCACGTGCAGCTCTGGGATAATGCCGTTTTTCAGCCCAGAATTCCAGACGGATGAAGATTCCTGCCAGGGAAAAGGTGCCAGGACAGAAATCCATTGTTCCTTTTCTAGGGTTCATGAGGCTCCATCATTGGCACCTGAGAGCCCAAGGCTGGCACCTATTCCCTGGGCGAAAAGCTCGACGGTGCGTGCCACTTGCGGGTCCCGGAACGTGCCGGTTTTCATCCAAGAATTCCAAACGGACAAAGATTCCTGCCAGGGAAAAGGTGCCAGGACAGAAAGCCATTCTATCTTTTCTAGGGTAAATGAGGCCCCATCATGGGCACCTGCGAGCCCAAGGCTGCCACCTTTTCCCAGGGGGCAAAGCTCGACAGTGCGTACCACGGGCAGGTCCGGGAAAGTGCCGTTATTCAGCCCAGAATTCTCGACGTCTGAAGATTCCGGGCAGAGATAAGGTGCCAGGACAGAAAGTTCTTGTTCTTTTTCTAGAGTTAATGGGGCCCCATCATTGGCACCTATGCCCTGAAGGGTGCCACCTTTTCCCAGGGCGCAAAGCTCACCAGTGCGTGCCACGTACGGGTCCGGGAATGTGCTATTTTTCTGCCCAGAATTCCCGACGGATGAAGATTCCTGCCAGGGAAAATGTGCCAGGACAGAAAGCCATTATTCCTTTTCTAGGGTTAATCATTGCCATCATAGCCATCATTGGCTCCTGAGACCCCAAGGCTGCCACCTTTTCCCTTGGCGCAAAGCTCGACGGTGCGTGCCATATGAGGGTCCGGGAAACTGCCGTTTTTCTGCCCAGAATTCCAGAGGGATGAAGATTCCTCCCAGGGAAAAGGTACCAGGACAGAAAGCCATTCTATCTTTTCTAGGGTAAATGAGGCCCTATCATTGGCACCTGAGATCCCAAGGCTGCCACCTTTTCCCTGGGTGCAAAAGTCGACGGTGCATGCCACGTGCAGCTCTGGGATAATGCCGTTTTTCAGCCCAGAATTCCAGACGGATGAAGATTCCTGCCAGGGAAAAGGTGCCAGGACAGAAATCCATTGTTCCTTTCCTAGGGTTCATGAGGCTCCATCACTGGCACCTGAGAGCCCAAGGCTGGCACCTATTCCCTGGGCGAAAAGCTCGACGGTGCGTGCCACGTGCGGGTCCGGGAAAGTGCCGTTTTTCAGCCCAGAATTGCAGACGGACAAAGATTCCTCCCAGGAAAAGGTGCCAGGACAGAAAGCGATTGTTCCTTTTCTAGGGTTAATGGGGCCCCATCATTGGCACCTGAGTGCCCAAGGCTACAACCTTTCCCCTGAGCGTAAAGCTCGACGTTGCGTGCAACTTGCGGATAAGGGAAAGTGCCGCTTTCAAGGCCAGAATTCGCGACGGATCAAGATTCCTCCCAGGGAAAAGGTGCCAGGACAGAAATCCATTGTTCCTTTTCTAGGGTTAATGGGACCCCATCATTGGCACCTGAGAGCCCAAGGCTGCCACCATTTCCCTGGGCGCAAAGCTCGACAGTGCGTGCCACGTGTGGGTCCGGGAAAGTGCCTCTTTTAAGCCGAGAATTGAAGACGGATAAAGATTCCTCCCAGGAAAAGGTGCCAGGACAGAAAGCCGTTGTTCCTTTTCTAGGGTTAATGGGGCCACATTATTGGCACCTGAGAACCGAAGGGTGCCACCTTTTCTCTGGGCGAAAATGTTGACGGTTCGTGCCACGTGCGGCTGTGGGAAAGTGCCGTTTTTCAGCCCAGAATTCCTGATGGATGAAGATTTCTTCCAGGGAAAAGGTGCCAGGACAGAAAGTGTTTGTTCCTATTCTAAGGTTAATGGGGCCCCCTCATTGGCACCTGAGAGCCCAAGGCTGCCACCTTTCCTTTGGGCGCAATGGTGGCCGGTGCGTGGCATGTGCAGGTTCGGGAAGGTGCCGTTTTTCAGCCCAGAATTCCAGACGGACGAAGATTCCTCCCTGGGAAAAGCTGCCAGGACAGAAATCACTTATTCCTTTTCGAAGGTTAATGGGGCACCATCATTGGCACCTGAGAGCCCAAGGCTGCCAGGTTTTCCCTGAGCGCCAAGGTCAACGGTGCGTGCCACTTGCAGATACGGGAATGTGCCGCTTTTAAGCCCAGAATTCCCGACGGATGAAGATTTCTCCCAGGGAAAAGGTGCCAGGACAGAAAGCCATTGTTCCTTTTCTATGGTTAATGTTGCTTCATCATTGGCACCTGAGAGTCCAAGGCTGCCACCTTTTCCCAGGACGCAAAGCTCGACGGTGCGTGCTACTTGCGGGTCCGAGAGAAATGGGTTTTTTCAGCCCAGAATTCCAGACGGATGAAGATTTCTCCTAGGGAAAAGGTGCCAGGACAGAAATCCATTGTTCCTTTTCTAGGGTTAATGGGGCCCCATCATTGGCACCTGATTGCCCAAGGCTGCCACCTTTTCCCTGGACGGAAAGCTCGACGGTGCGTACCACAGGCAGGTCCGGCAAAGTACGGTTATTCAGCCCAGAATTCTTGACGTCTGAAGATTCCTGGTAGAGATAAGGTGCCAGGACAGAAAGTTCTTGTTCTTTTTCTTGAGTTAATGGGGCCCCATCATTGGCACCTATGCCCTGAAGGGTGCCACCTTTTCCCAGGGCGCAAAGCTCGACGGTGCCTGCCACGTGCGGGTCCGGGAAAGTGGTGTTTTTCAGTCCAGAATTCCAGACGGACGAAGATTCCTCCCAGGGAAAATGTGCCAGGATAGAAAGCGCTTATTCCTTTTCTAGGGTGAATGGGGCCTCATCATTGGCACCTGAGATTCCAAGGCTGCCACCTTTTCCCTGGGCGCAATACTGGACGCTGCGTGCCACTTGTGGGTTGGGGAAAGTGCCATTTTTCATCCCAGAATTCCAGACGCATGAAGATTCCTCAAAGGGAAAATTTGCCAGGACAGAAAGCCATTGTTCCTTTTCATGGGGTTAATGGGGCCCCATCATTGGCACCTGAGAGCCCAAGGCTCGCACCTTTTCCCTGGGTGCCAAGCTCAATGGTGCGTGCCACGTGCGGCTCTGGGAATGTGCCCTTTTTCTGCCCAGAATTCCTGATGGATGAAGATTCCTGGCAGAGAAAAAATGCCAGGACAGAAAGCCATTATTCCTTTTCTAGGGTTAATGGGGCTCCATCATTGGCACCTGAGACCCCAAGGCTGCCACCTTTTCCCTTGGCGCAAAGCTCAACAGTGCGTGCCACGTGCGGATCCGGGAAACTGCCAGTTTTCTGCCAAGAATTCCACACGGATGAAGATTCCTGCCAGGGAAAAGATGCCAGGACAGAAAGCCATTCCATCTTTTCTAGGGTAAATGAGGCCCCATCGTTGGCACCTGAGAGCCCAAGGCTGCCACCGTTTCCCTGGGCGCAAAAGTCGACGGTGCATGCCACGTTCAGCTCTGGGATAATGCCATTTTTCATCCCAGAATTCCCGACGGATGAAGATTCCTGCCAGGGAAAAGGTGCCAGGACAGAAAGCGATTGTTCCTTTTCTAGGGTTCATGAGGCTCCATCATTGGCACCCGAGAGCCCAAGGCTGGCACCTATTCTCTGGGCGAAAAGCTCGACAGTGCGTGCCATGTGTGGGTCTGGGAAAGTGCCGTTTTTCAGCCCAGAATTGCAGACGGACAAAGATTCCTCCCAGGAAAAGGTGCCAGGACAGAAAGCGGTTGTTCCTTTTCTAGGGTTAATGGGGCCCCATCATTGGCACCTGATTGCCCAAGGCTACAACCTTTCCCCTGAGCGTAAAGCTCGATGGTGCGTGCAACTTGCGGATACGGGAAAGTGCCGCTTTCAAGGCCAGAATTCGCGACGGATCAAGATTCCTGGCAGAGGAAAAGTGCCAGGACAGAAAGCGATTGTTCCTTTTCTAGGGTTAATGGGACCCCATCATTGGCACCTGAGAGCCCAAGGCTGTCACCATTTCCCTGGGCGCAAAGCTCGACGGTGCGTGCCACGTGCGGGTCCGGGAAAGTGCCGTTTTTCAGCCCAGAATTCCAGATTGACAAAGATTCCTCCAGGGGAAAAGGTGCCAGGACAGAAAGCTGTTGTTCCTTTTCTAGGGTTAAAGTTGCTCCATCATTGGCACCTGAGAGCCCAAGGCTGCCACTTTTCCCTTGGCGCAAAGCTCGTCTCTGCGTGCCACGTGCGGCTTTGCGAAAATGCCGTTTTTCAGCCCAGAATTCATGATGGTCAAAGATTCGTCCCAGGGAAAAGGTGCCAGGACAGAAAGCCGTTCTATCTTTTCTAGGGTAAATGAGGCCCCATCATTGGCACCTGCAAGCCCAAGGCTGCCACCTTTTCCCTGGATTCAAAGCTCGACAGTGCGTACCACGGGCAGGTCCGGGAAAGTGCAGTTATTCAGCCCAGAATTCTCGACGTCTGAAGATTCCGGGCAGAGATAAGGTGCCAGGACAGAAAGTTCTTGTTCTTTTTCTTGAGTTAATGGGGCCCCATCATTGGCACCTATGACCCGAAGGGTGCCACCTTCTCCCAGGGGGCAAAGCTCGACGGTGCCTGCCAGTGGTGGGTCCGCGAAAGTGCCATATTTCAGCCCAGATTTCCTGACGGATGAAGATTCCTGCCAGGGAAAAGGTGCCAGGACAGAAATCAATTGTTCCTTTTCTAAAGTTAATGGGGCCCCCTCATTGGCACCTGAGAGCCCAAGGCTGCCACCTTTCCCATGGGCGCAATGTGGATGGTGAGTGCCATGTGCAGGTTTGGGAAGGTGCCGTTTTTCAGCCCAGAATTCCAGACAGAAAAAGATTCCTCCCTGGGAAAAGCTGCCAGGACAGAAATCGCTTATTCCTTTTCGAAGGTTAATGGGGCGCCATCATTGGCACCTGAGAGCCCAAGGCTGCCAGGTTTTCCCTGAGCGCAAAGCTCGATGGTGCGTGCCACGTGCGGGTGTGTGAAAATGCCATTTTTCAGCCCAGAATTCCTGACGGTCAAGATTTCTGACAGAGAAAACGTGTCAGGACAGAAAGCGATTTTTCTTTTTCTAGGGTTAATGGGACCCCATCATTGGCACCTGAGAGCCCAAGGCTGCCACCTTTTCCCTGGGCGCAACGCTCAACGGTGCGTGCTACGGGTGGGTCTGGGAAAATGCCAATTTTCTGCCCAGAATTCCAGACAGACGCAGATTCCTGGCAGTGAAAATGTGCCTGGACAGAAAGGGCTTGTTCCTTTTCTAGGGTAATGTGGCTGTATCATTGGCACCTGAGAGCCCAAAGCTGCCACCTTTTCCCTGGGCACAAAGTTCGACGGTGCGTGCCACTTGCGGGTCCGGGAATGTGCCGTATTTCAGCCCAGAATTCCAGACGGATGAAGATTCCTGCCAGGGAAAATGTGCCAGGATAGAAATCTATTGTTCCTTTTCTAGGGTTAATGGGGCCCCATTATTGGCACCTGAGAACTGAAGGGTGCCACCTTTTCCCTGGGCTCAAAGCTCAAAGGTGCCTGCTACGTGCGGCTCTGGGAAACTGCCATTTTTCAGCCCAGAATTCCAAATGGATGAAGATTTCTCCCAGGGAAAAGGTGCCAGGCGAGAAAACATTTTTTCCTTTTCTAGTGTTAATGGGGCCCCCTCATTGGCACCTGAGTGCCCAAAGCTTCCACCATTTTACTGGGCGCAAAGCTCGACCGTGCGTGCCATGTGCATGTCCGGGAAAGTGCAGTTTTTCAGCCCAGAATTCCAGAGGGATGAAGATTCTTCCCATGGAAAGCTGCCAGGACAGAAAGCCATTGTTCCTTTTCTAGGGTTAATGGGGCCCCATCATTGGCACCTGAGAGCCCAAAGCTGCCACCTTTCTCTATGACGCAAAGCTCGAAATTGCGTGCCACTTGCAGGTCCTGGAAAGTGCCGTTTTTATCCTAGACTTCCAGACGGACGAGGATTCCTTCCACAGGAAAGGTGCCAGGACAGAAAGTCATTGTTCCTTTTCTAGGGTTAATAGGGCCCCATTATTAGCACCTGAGAGCCCAAGACTGGCACCTTTCCCCTGGGCATAAAACCCGATAGTGCGTGCTACGTGCAGGTCCGGGAAAGTGCCATTTTTCAGCCCAGAATTCCAGATAGACGAATATTCCTTCCAGGGAAATGGTGCCAGCACAGAAAGCCATTTTTCTTTTTCTAGTGTTAATTGGGCCGCATCATTGGCTTCTGACAGCCCAAGGCTGCCACCTTTCCACTGGGCGCAAAGCTCGACGGTGCGTGCCACATGCGGGCTCAGGAAAGTGCCGTTTTTCAGCCCAGAATTCCAGACAGAGGAGGTTTCCTGCCAGAGAAAAGGTTTCAGGACAGAAATTGATTATTCCTTTTCTAGGGTTCATGAGGCCCCGTCATTGGCACCTGAGTGCCCAAAGCTGACACCTTTTTACTGGGCGCAAAGCTCGACGGTGCATGCCATGTGCATGTCCAGGAAAGTGCAGATTTTGAGCCCGGAATTCCAGATGGATGAAGATTCCTCAAAGGGAAAATTTGCCAGGACAGAAAGCCATTGTTCCTTTTCATGGGGTTAATGGGGCCCCATCATTGGCACCTGAGAGCCCAAGGCTCGCACCTTTTCCCTGGGTGCCAAGCTCAATGGTGCGTGCCACGTGCGGCTCTGGGAATGTGCCCTTTTTCTGCCTAGAATTCCTAACGGATGAAGATTCCTGGCAGAGAAAAAGTGCCAGGACAGAAAGCCATTATTCCTCTTCTAGGGTGAATGGGGCTCCATCATTGGCACCTGAGACCCCAAGGCTGCCACCTTTTCCCTTGGCGCAAAGCTCGACAGTGCGTGCCACTTGCGGGTCCCGGAACGTGCCGGTTTTCTGCCAAGAATTCCAAACGGATGAAGATTCCTGCCAGGGAAAAGGTGCCAGGACAGAAAGCCATTCTATCTTTTCTAGGGTAAATGAGGCCCCATCATTGGCACCTGAGAGCCCAAGGCTGCCACCATTTCCCTGGGCGCAAATGTTGACGGTGCATGCCACGTGCAGCTCTGGGATAGTGCCGTTTTTCAGCCCAGAATTCCAGATGGACAAAGTTCCTCCCAGAGAAAAGGTGCCAGGACAGAAATTCGTTGTTCCTTCTCTAGGGTTAATGGGGCCCCATCATTGGCACCTGAGAGCCCAAGCCTTCCAGGTTTCCCCTGAGCGCAAAGGTCGACGTTGCGTGCCACTTGCGGATACGGGAAAGGTCCACTTTTAAGCCCAGAATTCCAGACGGACAAAGATTCCTGCCAGGGAAAAGGTGCCAGGACAGAAAGCCGTTGTTCCTTTTCTAGGGTTAAAGTTGCTCCATCATTGGCACCTGCAAGACCAAGGCTGCCACCATTTCCCTGGACGCAAAGCTCGACTCTGCGTGCCACGTGCGGGTTTGCGAAAATGCCGTTTTTCAGCCCAGAATTCATGATGGTGGAAGATTCCTCCCAGGGAAAAGGTGCCAGGACAGAAAGCCATTCTATCTTTTCTAGGGTAAATGAGGCCCCATCATGGGCACCTGTGAGCCCAAGGCTGCCACCTTTTCCCAGGGGGCAAAGCTCGACAGTGCGTACCACGGGCAGGTCCGGGAAAGTGCCGTTATTCAGCCCAGAATTCTCGACGTCTGAAGATTCCGGGCAGAGATAAGGTGCCAGGACAGAAAGCCATTATTCCTTTTCTAGGGTTAATGGGGCTCCATCATTGGCGCCTGAGAGCCCAAGGCTGCCACCTTTTCCCTGGACACAAAGCTCGACGGTGCGTACCACAGGCATGTCCGGGAAAGTGCCGTTATTCAGCCCAGAATTCTCGACGTCTGAAGATTCCTGGTAGAGGAAAAGTGCCAGGACAGAAAGTTCTTGTTCTTTTTCTTGAGTTAATGGGGCCCCATCATTGGCACCTGAGAGCCCAAGGCTGCCAGGTTTCCCCTGAGCGCAAAGGTCAACGTTGCGTTCAACTTGCGGATACGGGAATGTGCCGCTTTTAAGCCCAGAATTCCAGACGGATGAAGATTTCTCCTAGGGAAAAGGTGCCAGGACAGAAATCCATTGTTCCTTTTCTAGGGTTAATGGGGCCCCATCATTGGCACCTGAGATCCCAAGGCTGCCACCTTTTCCCTGGACCAAAGCTCGACGGTGCGTACCACAGGCATGTCCGGGAAAGTGCCGTTATTCAGCCCAGAATTCTCGACGTCTGAAGATTCCTGGTAGAGATAAGGTGCCAGGACAGAAAGTTCTTGTTCTTTTTCTTGAGTTAATGGGGCCCCATCATTGGCACCTGAGACCTGAAGGGTGCCACCTTTTCCCAGGGCGCAAAGCTCGACGGTGCCTGCCACGTGCGGGTCCGGGAAAGTGGTGTTTTTCGGTCTAGAATTCCAGACGGACGAAGATTCCTCCCAGGGAAAATATGCCAGGATAGAAAGCGCTTATTCCTTTTCTAGGGTGAATGGGGCCTCATCATTGGCACCTGAGATTCCAAGGCTGCCACCTTTTCCCTGGACGCAATACTGGACGCTGCGTGCCACTTGTGGGTTGGGGAAAGTGCCATTTTTCATCCCAGAATTCCAGACGCATGAAGATTCCTCAAAGGGAAAATTTGCCAGGACAGAAAGCCATTGTTCCTTTTCATGGGGTTAATGGGGCCCCATCATTGGCACCTGAGACCCCAAGGTTGCCACCTTTTCCCTTGGCGCAAAGCTCGACAGTGCGTGCCACTTGCGGGTCCCGGAACGTGCCGGTTTTCTGCCAAGAATTCCAAACGGATGAAGATTCCTGCCAGGGAAAAGGTGCCAGGACAGAAAGCCATTCTATCTTTTCTAGGGTAAATGAGGCCCCATCATTGGCACCTGAGAGCCCAAGGCTGCCACCATTTCCCTGGGCGCAAATGTTGACGGTGCATGCCACGTGCAGCTCTGGGATAGTGCCGTTTTTCAGACCAGAATTCCAGATGGACAAAGTTCCTCCCAGAGAAAAGGTGCCAGGACAGAAATTCGTTGTTCCTTCTCTAGGGTTAATGGGGCCCCATCATTGGCACCTGAGAGCCCAAGCCTTCCAGATTTCCCCTGAGCGCAAAGGTCGACGTTGCGTGCCACTTGCGGATACGGGAAAGGTCCACTTTTAAGCCCAGAATTCCGGACGGGCAAAGATTCCTCCCAGGGAAAAGGTGCCAGAACAGAAAGCGATTGTTCCTTTTCTAGGGTTAATGGGGCCCCATCATTGGCACCTGAGTGCCCAAGGCTACAACCTTTCCCCTGAGCGTAAAGCTCAACGGTGCGTGCAACTTACGGATACGGGAAAGTGCCGCTTTCAAGGCCAGAATTCGCGACGGATCAAGATTCCTGGCAGAGGAAAAGTGCCAGGACCGAAAGCGGTTGTTCCTTTTCTAGGGTTAATGGGACCCCATCATTGGCACCTGAGAACCCAAGGCTGCCACCATTTCCCTGGGCGCAAAGCTCGACGGTGCGTGCCACTTGCGGGTCCGGGAAACTGCCGTTTTTCTGCCCAGAATTCCAGACGGATGAAGAGTCCTGCCAGGGAAAAGGTGCCAGGACAGAAAGCCATTCTATCTTTTCTAGGGTAAATGAGGCCCTATCATTGGCACCTGAGATCCCAAGGCTGCCACCTTTTCCCTGGGTGCAAAAGTCGACGGTGCATGCCACGTGCAGCTCTGGGATAATGCCGTTTTTCAGCCCAGAATTCCAGACCGATGAAGATTCCTGCCAGGGAAAAGGTGCCAGGACAGAAATCCATTGTTCCTTTTCTAGGGTTAATGGGACCCCATCATTGGCACCTGAGAGCCCAAGGCTGCCACCATTTCCCTGGGCGCAAAGCTCGACGGTGCGTGCCACGTGCGGGTCCGGGAAAGTGCCTCTTTTAAGCCGAGAATTGAAGATGGACAAAGATTCCTCCCAGGAAAAGGTGCCAGGACAGAAAGCGATTGTTCCTTTTCTAGGGTTAATGGGGCCCCATCATTGGCACCTGATTGCCCAAGGCTTCAACCTTTCCCCTGAGCGTAAAGCTCAACGGTGCGTGCAACTTGCGGATACGGGAAAGTGCCGCTTTCAAGGCCAGAATTCGTGACGGATCAAGATTCCTGGCAGAGGAAAAGTGCCAGGACAGAAAGCCGTTGTTCCTTTTCTAGGGTTAATGGGACCCCATCATTGGCACCTGAGAACCCAAGGCTGCCACCATTTCCCTGGGTGCAAAGCTCGACGGTGCATGCCACGTGCGGGTCCGGGAAAGTGCCGTTTTTCAGCCTGAAATTCCAGACGGACAAAGATTCCTCCCAGAGAAAAGGTGCCAGGACCGAAAGCCATTGTTCCTTTTCTAGGGTTAATGGGGCCCCATCATTGGCACCTGAGAGCCCAAGCCTGCCAGGTTTCCCCTGAGCGCAAAGGTCAACATTGCGTGCAACTTGCGGATACGGGAATGTGCCGCTTTTAAGCCCAAAATTCCCGACGGATGAAGATTTCTCCTAGGGAAAAGGTGCCAGGACAGAAAGCTGTTGTTCCTTTTCTATGGTTAATGTTGCTCCATCATTGGCACCTGCAAGCCCAAGGCTGCCACCGTTTCCCTGGACGCAAAGCTCGACTCTGCGTGCCACGTGCGGGTTTGCGAAAATGCCGTTTTTCAGCCCAGAATTCATGATGGTCGAAGATTCCTCCCAGGGAAAAGGTGCCAGGACAGAAAGCCGTTCTATCTTTTCTAGGGTAAATGAGGCCCCATCATGGGCACCTGCGAGCCCAAGGCTGCCACCTTTTCCCAGGGGGCAAAGCTCGACGGTGCGTACCACAGGCATGTCCGGGAAAGTGCCGTTATTCAGCCCAGAATTCTCGACGTCTGAACATTCCGGGCAGAGATAAGGTGCCAGGACAGAAAGTTCTTGTTCTTTTTCTAGAGTTAATGGGGTTCCATCATTGGCACCTATGACCTGAAGGGTGCCACCTTTTCCCAGGGCGCAAAGCTCAACAGTGCGTGCCACTTGCGGGTCCGGTACTGTGCTATTTTTCTGCCCAGAAGTCCCGATGGATGAAGATTCCTGCCAGGGAAAAGGTGCCAGGACAGAAAGCCATTATTCCTTTTCTAGGGTTAATGGGGCTCCATCATTGGCGCCTGAAACCCCAAGGCTGCCACCATTTCCCTTGGCGCAAAGCTCGACGGTGCGTGCCACATGCGGGTCCGGGAAACTGCCGTTTTTCAGCCCAGAATTCCAGAGGGATGAAGATTCCTCCAAGGGAAAAGGTGCCAGGACAGAAAGCCATTCCATCTTTTCTAGGGTAAATGAGGACCTATCATTGGCACCTGAGATCCCAAGGCTGCCACCTTTACCGTGGGTGCAAAAGTCGACGGTGCATGCCACGTGCAGCTCTGGGATAATGCCGTTTTTCAGCCCAGAATTCCAGACGGATGAAGACTCCTCCCAGGAAAAGGTGCCAGGACAGAAAGCGATTGTTCCTTTTCTAGGGTTAATGGGGCCCCATCATTGGCACCTGAGTGCCCAAGGCTACAACCTTTCCCCTGAGCGTAAAGCTCGACGTTGCGTGCAACTTGCGGATACGGGAAAGTGCCGCTTTCAAGGCCAGAATTCGTGACGGATCAAGATTCCTGGCAGAGGAAAAGTGCCAGGACAGAAAGCGGTTGTTCCTTTTCTAGGGTTAATGGGACCCCATCATTGGCACCTGAGAACCCAAGGCTGCCACCATTTCCCTGGGCGCAAAGCTCGACGGTGCGTGCCACTTGCGGGTCCGGGAAACTGCCGTTTTTCAGCCTGAAATTCCAGACGGACAAAGATTCCTCCCAGAGAAAAGGTGCCAGGACCGAAAGCCATTGTTCCTTTTCTAGGGTTAATGGGGCCCCATCATTGGCACCTGAGAGCCCAAGCCTGCCAGGTTTCCCCTGAGCGCAAAGGTCAACGTTGCGTGCAACTTGCGGATACGGGAATGTGCCGCTTTTAAGCCCAGAATTCCCGACAGATGAAGATTTCTCCTAGGGAAAAGGTGCCAGGACAGAAAGCTGTTGTTCCTTTTCTATGGTTAATGTTGCTCCATCATTGGCACCTGAGAGTCCAAGGCTGCCACCTTTTCCCAGGGTGCAAAGCTCGACGGTGCGTGCTACTTGCGGGTCCGGGAGAAATGGGTTTTTTCAGCCCAGAATTCCAGACGGATGAAGATTCCTGGTAGAGGAAAAGTGCCAGGACAGAAAGTTCTTGTTCTTTTTCTTGAGTTAATGGGGCCCCATCATTGGCACCTGAGAGCCCAAGGCTGCCAGGTTTCCCCTGAGCGCAAAGGTCAACGTTGCGTTCAACTTGCGGATACGGGAATGTGCCGCTTTTAAGCCCAGAATTCCCGACGGATGAAGATTTCTCCTAGGGAAAAGGTGCCAGGACAGAAATCCATTGTTCCTTTTCTAGGGTTAATGGGGCCCCATCATTGGCACCTGAGATCCCAAGGCTGCCACCTTTTCCCTGGACACAAAGCTCGACGGTGCGTACCACAGGCATGTCCGGGAAAGTGCCGTTATTCAGCCCAGAATTCTCGACGTCTGAAGATTCCTGGTAGAGATAAGGTGCCAGGACAGAAAGTTCTTGTTCTTTTTCTTGAGTTAATGGGGCCCCATCATTGGCACCTGAGACCTGAAGGGTGCCACCTTTTCCCAGGGCGCAAAGCTCGACGGTGCCTGCCACGTGCGGGTCCGGGAAAGTGGTGTTTTTCAGTCCAGAATTCCAGACGGACGAAGATTCCTCCCAGGGAAAATGTGCCAGGATAGAAAGCGCTTATTCCTTTTCTAGGGTGAATGGGGCCTCATCATTGGCACCTGAGATTCCAAGGCTGCCACCTTTTCCCTGGGCGCAATACTGGACGCTGCGTGCCACTTGTGGGTTGGGGAAAGTGCCATTTTTCATCCCAGAATTCCAGACGCATGAAGATTCCTCAAAGGGAAAATTTGCCAGGACAGAAAGCCATTGTTCCTTTTCATGGGGTTAATGGGGCCCCATCATTGGCACCTGAGAGCCCAAGGCTCGCACCTTTTCCCTGGGTGCCAAGCTCAATGGTGCGTGCCACGTGCGGCTCTGGGAATGTGCCCTTTTTCTGCCTAGAATTACTAACGGATGAAGATTCCTGGCAGAGAAAAAGTGCCAGGACAGAAAGCCTTTATTCCTCTTCTAGGGTGAATGGGGCTCCATCATTGGCACCTGAGACCCCAAGGCTGCCACCTTTTCCCTTGGCGCAAAGCTCGACAGTGCGTGCCACATGCGGGTCCCGGAACGTGCCGGTTTTCTGCCAAGAATTCCAAACGGATGAAGATTCCTGCCAGGGAAAAGGTGCCAGGACAGAAAGCCATTCTATCTTTTCTAGGGTAAATGAGGCCCCATCATTGGCACCTGAGAGCCCAAGGCTGCCACCATTTCCCTGGGCGCAAATGTTGACGGTGCATGCCACGTGCAGCTCTGGGATAGTGCCGTTTTTCAGACCAGAATTCCAGATGGACAAAGTTCCTCCCAGAGAAAAGGTGCCAGGACAGAAATTCGTTGTTCCTTCTCTAGGGTTAATGGGGCCCCATCATTGGCACCTGAGAGCCCAAGCCTTCCAGGTTTCCCCTGAGCGCAAAGGTCGACGTTGCGTGCCACTTGCGGATACGGGAAAGGTCCACTTTTAAGCCCAGAATTCCAGACGGACAAAGATTCCTGCCAGGGAAAAGGTGCCAGGACAGAAAGCCGTTGTTCCTTTTCTAGGGTTAAAGTTGCTCCATCATTGGCACCTGCAAGCCCAAGGCTGCCACCGTTTCCCTGGACGCAAAGCTCGACTCTGCGTGCCACGTGCGGGTTTGCGAAAATGCCGTTTTTCAGCCCAGAATTCATGATGGTCGAAGATTCCTCCTAGGGAAAAGGTGCCAGGACAGAAAGCCGTTCTATCTTTTCTATGGTAAATGAGGCCCCATCATGGGCACCTGCGAGCCCAAGGCTGCCACCTTTTCCCAGGGGGCAAAGCTCGACAGTGCGTACCACGGGCAGGTCCGGGAAAGTGCCGTTATTCAGCCCAGAATTCTCGACGTCTGAAGATTCCGGGCAGAGATAAGGTGCCAGGACAGAAAGTTCTTGTTCTTTTTCTAGAGTTAATGGGGCCCCATCATTGGCACCTATGCCCTGAAGGGTGCCACCTTTTCCCAGGGCGCAAAGCTCAACAGTCCGTGCCACGTGCGGGTCTGGGAATGTGCTATTTTTCTGCCCAGAATTCCCGACGGATGAAGATTCCTGCCAGGGAAAAGGTGCCAGGACAGAAAGCCATTATTCCTTTTCTAGGGTTAATGGGGCTCCATCATTGGCGCCTGAGACCCCAAGGCTGCCACCTTTTCCCTTGGCTCAAAGCTCGACGGTGCGTGCCACATGCGGGTCCGGGAAACTGCCGTTTTTCAGCCCAGAATTCCAGAGGGATTAAGATTCCTCCCAGGGAAAAGGTGCCAGGACAGAAAGCCATTCCATCTTTTCTAGGGTAAATGAGGCCCTATCATTGGCACCTGAGATCCTAAGGCTGCCACCTTTTCCCTGGGTGCAAAAGTCGACGGTGCATGCCACGTGCAGCTCTGGGATAATGCCATTTTTCAGCCCAGAATTCCAGACGGATGAAGACTCCTCCCAGGAAAAGGTGCCAGGACAGAAAGCGATTGTTCCTTTTCTAGGGTTAATGGGGCCCAATCATTGGCACCTGAGTGCCCAAGGCTACAACCTTTCCCCTGAGCGTAAAGCTCGACGTTGCGTGCAACTTGCGGATACGGGAAAGTGCCGCTTTCAAGGCCAGAATTCGTGACGGATCAAGATTCCTGGCAGAGGAAAAGTGCCAGGACAGAAAGCGGTTGTTCCTTTTCTAGGGTTAATGGGACCCCATCATTGGCACCTGAGAACCCAAGGCTGCCACCATTTCCCTGGGCGCAAAGCTCGACGGTGCGTGCCACTTGCGGGTCCGGGAAACTGCCGTTTTTCAGCCTGAAATTCCAGACGGACAAAGATTCCTCCCAGAGAAAAGGTGCCAGGACCGAAAGCCATTGTTCCTTTTCTAGGGTTAATGGGGCCCCATCATTGGCACCTGAGAGCCCAAGCCTGCCAGGTTTCCCCTGAGCGCAAAGGTCAACGTTGCGTGCAACTTGCGGATACGGGAATGTGCCGCTTTTAAGCCCAGAATTCCCGACAGATGAAGATTTCTCCTAGGGAAAAGGTGCCAGGACAGAAAGCTGTTGTTCCTTTTCTATGGTTAATGTTGCTCCATCATTGGCACCTGAGAGTCCAAGGCTGCCACCTTTTCCCAGGGTGCAAAGCTCGACGGTGCGTGCTACTTGCGGGTCCGGGAGAAATGGGTTTTTTCAGCCCAGAATTCCAGACGGATGAAGATTCCTGGTAGAGGAAAAGTGCCAGGACAGAAAGTTCTTGTTCTTTTTCTTGAGTTAATGGGGCCCCATCATTGGCACCTGAGAGCCCAAGGCTGCCAGGTTTCCCCTGAGCGCAAAGGTCAACGTTGCGTTCAACTTGCGGATACGGGAATGTGCCGCTTTTAAGCCCAGAATTCCCGACGGATGAAGATTTCTCCTAGGGAAAAGGTGCCAGGACAGAAATCCATTGTTCCTTTTCTAGGGTTAATGGGGCCCCATCATTGGCACCTGAGATCCCAAGGCTGCCACCTTTTCCCTGGACACAAAGCTCGACGGTGCGTACCACAGGCATGTCCGGGAAAGTGCCGTTATTCAGCCCAGAATTCTCGACGTCTGAAGATTCCTGGTAGAGATAAGGTGCCAGGACAGAAAGTTCTTGTTCTTTTTCTTGAGTTAATGGGGCCCCATCATTGGCACCTGAGACCTGAAGGGTGCCACCTTTTCCCAGGGCGCAAAGCTCGACGGTGCCTGCCACGTGCGGGTCCGGGAAAGTGGTGTTTTTCAGTCCAGAATTCCAGACGGACGAAGATTCCTCCCAGGGAAAATGTGCCAGGATAGAAAGCGCTTATTCCTTTTCTAGGGTGAATGGGGCCTCATCATTGGCACCTGAGATTCCAAGGCTGCCACCTTTTCCCTGGGCGCAATACTGGACGCTGCGTGCCACTTGTGGGTTGGGGAAAGTGCCATTTTTCATCCCAGAATTCCAGACGCATGAAGATTCCTCAAAGGGAAAATTTGCCAGGACAGAAAGCCATTGTTCCTTTTCATGGGGTTAATGGGGCCCCATCATTGGCACCTGAGAGCCCAAGGCTCGCACCTTTTCCCTGGGTGCCAAGCTCAATGGTGCGTGCCACGTGCGGCTCTGGGAATGTGCCCTTTTTCTGCCTAGAATTACTAACGGATGAAGATTCCTGGCAGAGAAAAAGTGCCAGGACAGAAAGCCTTTATTCCTCTTCTAGGGTGAATGGGGCTCCATCATTGGCACCTGAGACCCCAAGGCTGCCACCTTTTCCCTTGGCGCAAAGCTCGACAGTGCGTGCCACATGCGGGTCCCGGAACGTGCCGGTTTTCTGCCAAGAATTCCAAACGGATGAAGATTCCTGCCAGGGAAAAGGTGCCAGGACAGAAAGCCATTCTATCTTTTCTAGGGTAAATGAGGCCCCATCATTGGCACCTGAGAGCCCAAGGCTGCCACCATTTCCCTGGGCGCAAATGTTGACGGTGCATGCCACGTGCAGCTCTGGGATAGTGCCGTTTTTCAGACCAGAATTCCAGATGGACAAAGTTCCTCCCAGAGAAAAGGTGCCAGGACAGAAATTCGTTGTTCCTTCTCTAGGGTTAATGGGGCCCCATCATTGGCACCTGAGAGCCCAAGCCTTCCAGGTTTCCCCTGAGCGCAAAGGTCGACGTTGCGTGCCACTTGCGGATACGGGAAAGGTCCACTTTTAAGCCCAGAATTCCAGACGGACAAAGATTCCTGCCAGGGAAAAGGTGCCAGGACAGAAAGCCGTTGTTCCTTTTCTAGGGTTAAAGTTGCTCCATCATTGGCACCTGCAAGCCCAAGGCTGCCACCGTTTCCCTGGACGCAAAGCTCGACTCTGCGTGCCACGTGCGGGTTTGCGAAAATGCCGTTTTTCAGCCCAGAATTCATGATGGTCGAAGATTCCTCCTAGGGAAAAGGTGCCAGGACAGAAAGCCGTTCTATCTTTTCTATGGTAAATGAGGCCCCATCATGGGCACCTGCGAGCCCAAGGCTGCCACCTTTTCCCAGGGGGCAAAGCTCGACAGTGCGTACCACGGGCAGGTCCGGGAAAGTGCCGTTATTCAGCCCAGAATTCTCGACGTCTGAAGATTCCGGGCAGAGATAAGGTGCCAGGACAGAAAGTTCTTGTTCTTTTTCTAGAGTTAATGGGGCCCCATCATTGGCACCTATGCCCTGAAGGGTGCCACCTTTTCCCAGGGCGCAAAGCTCAACAGTCCGTGCCACGTGCGGGTCTGGGAATGTGCTATTTTTCTGCCCAGAATTCCCGACGGATGAAGATTCCTGCCAGGGAAAAGGTGCCAGGACAGAAAGCCATTATTCCTTTTCTAGGGTTAATGGGGCTCCATCATTGGCGCCTGAGACCCCAAGGCTGCCACCTTTTCCCTTGGCTCAAAGCTCGACGGTGCGTGCCACATGCGGGTCCGGGAAACTGCCGTTTTTCAGCCCAGAATTCCAGAGGGATTAAGATTCCTCCCAGGGAAAAGGTGCCAGGACAGAAAGCCATTCCATCTTTTCTAGGGTAAATGAGGCCCTATCATTGGCACCTGAGATCCTAAGGCTGCCACCTTTTCCCTGGGTGCAAAAGTCGACGGTGCATGCCACGTGCAGCTCTGGGATAATGCCATTTTTCAGCCCAGAATTCCAGACGGATGAAGACTCCTCCCAGGAAAAGGTGCCAGGACAGAAAGCGATTGTTCCTTTTCTAGGGTTAATGGGGCCCAATCATTGGCACCTGAGTGCCCAAGGCTACAACCTTTCCCCTGAGCGTAAAGCTCGACGTTGCGTGCAACTTGCGGATACGGGAAAGTGCCGCTTTCAAGGCCAGAATTCGCGACGGATCAAGATTCCTGGCAGAGGAAAAGTGCCAGGACAGAAAGCGGTTGTTCCTTTTCTAGGGTTAATGGGACCCCATCATTGGCACCTGAGAGCCCAAGGCTGCCACCATTTCCCTGGGCGCAAAGCTCGACGGTGCGTGCCACGTGCGGGTCCGGGAAAGTGCCGTTTTTCACCCTGAAATTCCAGACGGACAAAGATTCCTCCCAGAGAAAAGATGCCAGGACAGAAAGCCATTGTTCCTTTTCTAGGGTTAATGGGGCCCCATCATTGGCACCTGAGAGCCCAAGCCTGCCAGGTTTCCCCTGAGCGCAAAGGTCAACGTTGCGTGCAACTTGCGGATACGGGAATGTGCCGCTTTTAAGCCCAGAATTCCCGACGGATGAAGATTTCTCCTAGGGAAAAGGTGCCAGGACAGAAAGCTGTTGTTCCTTTTCTATGGTTAATGTTGCTCCATCATTGGCACCTGAGAGTCCAAGGCTGCCACCTTTTCCCAGGGTGCAAAGCTCGACGGTGCGTGCTACTTGCGGGTCCGGGAGAAATGGTTTTTTTCAGCCCAGAATTCCAGACGGATGAAGATTCCTGCCAGGGAAAAGGTGCCAGGACAGAAAGCCGTTGTTCCTTTTCTAGGGTTAATGGGGCCCCATCATTGGCACCTGAGAGCCCAAGGCTGCCACCTTTTCCCTGGACACAAAGCTCGACGGTGCGTACCACAGGCATGTCCGGGAAAGTGCCGTTATTCAGCCCAGAATTCTCGACGTCTGAAGATTCCTGGTAGAGATAAGGTGCCAGGACAGAAAGTTCTTGTTCTTTTTCTTGAGTTAATGGGGCCCCATCATTGGCACCTGAGACCTGAAGGGTGCCACCTTTTCCCAGGGCACAAAGCTCGACGGTGCCTGCCACGTGCGGGTCCGGGAAAGTGGTGTTTTTCAGTCCAGAATTCCAGACGGACGAAGATTCCTCCCAGGGAAAATGTGCCAGGATAGAAAGCGCTTATTCCTTTTCTAGGGTGAATGGGGCCTCATCATTGGCACCTGAGATTCCAAGGCTGCCACCTTTTCCCTGGGCGCAATACTGGACGCTGCGTGCCACTTGTGGGTTGGGGAAAGTGCCATTTTTCATCCCAGAATTCCAGACGCATGAAGATTCCTCAAAGGGAAAATTTGCCAGGACAGAAAGCCATTGTTCCTTTTCATGGGGTTAATGGGGCCCCATCATTGGCACCTGAGAGCCCAAGGCTCGCACCTTTTCCCTGGGTGCCAAGCTCAATGGTGCGTGCCACGTGCGGCTCTGGGAATGTGCCCTTTTTCTGCCTAGAATTCCTAACGGATGAAGATTCCTGGCAGAGAAAAAGTGCCAGGACAGAAAGCCATTATTCCTCTTCTAGGGTGAATGGGGCTCCATCATTGGCACCTGAGACCCCAAGGTTGCCACCTTTTCCCTTGGCGCAAAGCTCGACAGTGCGTGCCACTTGCGGGTCCCGGGACGTGCCAGTTTTCTGCCAAGAATTCCAAACGGATGAAGATTCCTGCCAGGGAAAAGGTGCCAGGACAAAAAGCCATTCTATCTTTTCTAGGGTAAATGAGGCCCCATCATTGGCACCTGAGAGCCCAAGGCTGCCACCATTTCCCTGGGCGCAAATGTTGACGGTGCATGCCACATGCAGCTCTGGGATAGTGCCGTTTTTCAGACCAGAATTCCAGATGGACAAAGTTCCTCCCAGAGAAAAGGTGCCAAGACAGAAATTCGTTGTTCCTTCTCTAGGGTTAATGGGGCCCCATCATTGGCACCTGAGAGCCCAAGCCTTCCAGGTTTCCCCTGAGCGCAAAGGTCGACGTTGCGTGCCACTTGCGGATACGGGAAAGGTCCACTTTTAAGCCCAGAATTCCAGACGGACAAAGATTCCTGCCAGGGAAAAGGTGCCAGGACAGAAAGCCGTTGTTCCTTTTCTAGGGTTAAAGTTGCTCCATCATTGGCACCTGCAAGCCCAAGGCTGCCACCGTTTCCCTGGACGCAAAGCTCGACTCTGCGTGCCACGTGCGGGTTTGCGAAAATGCCGTTTTTCAGCCCAGAATTCATGATGGTCGAAGATTCCTCCCAGGGAAAGGTGTCAGGACAGAAAGCCGTTCTATCTTTTCTAGGGTAAATGAGGCCCCATCATTGGCACCTCAGAGCCCAAGGCTGCCACCGTTTCCCTGGACACAAAGCTCAACGGTGCATACCACAGTCATGTCCGGGAAAGTGCCGTTATTCAGCCCAGAATTCTCGACGTCTGAAGATTCCTGGTAGAGGAAAAGTGCCAGGACAGAAAGTTCTTGTTCTTTTTCTAGAGTTAATGGGGCCCCATCATTGGCACCTGAGAGCCCAAGGCTGCCAGGTTTCCCCTGAGCGCAAAGGTCAACGTTGCGTTCAACTTGCGGATACGGGAATGTGCCGCTTTTAAGCCCAGAATTCCCGACGGATGAAGATTTCTCCTAGGGAAAAGGTGCCAGGACAGAAATCCATTGTTCCTTTTCTAGGGTTAATGGGGCCCCATCATTGGCACCTGAGAGCCCAAGGCTGCCACCTTTTCCCTGGACACAAAGCTCGACGGTGCGTACCACAGGCATGTCCGGGAAAGTGCCGTTATTCAGCCCAGAATTCTCGACGTCTGAAGATTCCTGGTAGAGATAAGGTGCCAGGACAGAAAGTTCTTGTTCTTTTTCTTGAGTTAATGGGGCCCCATCATTGGCACCTGAGACCTGAAGGGTGCCACCTTTTCCCAGGGCGCAAAGCTCGACGGTGCCTGCCACGTGCGGGTCCGGGAAAGTGGTGTTTTTCAGTCCAGAATTCCAGACGGACGAAGATTCCTCCCAGGGAAAATGTGCCAGGATAGAAAGCGCTTATTCCTTTTCTAGGGTGAATGGGGCCTCATCATTGGCACCTGAGATTCCAAGGCTGCCACCTTTTCCCTGGGCGCAATACTGGACGCTGCGTGCCACTTGTGGGTTGGGGAAAGTGCCATTTTTCATCCCAGAATTCCAGACGCATGAAGATTCCTCAAAGGGAAAATTTGCCAGGACAGAAAGCCATTGTTCCTTTTCATGGGGTTAATGGGGCCCCATCATTGGCACCTGAGAGCCCAAGGCTCGCACCTTTTCCCTGGGTGCCAAGCTCAATGGTGCGTGCCACGTGCGGCTCTGGGAATGTGCCCTTTTTCTGCCTAGAATTCCTAACGGATGAAGATTCCTGGCAGAGAAAAAGTGCCAGGACAGAAAGCCTTTATTCCTCTTCTAGGGTGAATGGGGCTCCATCATTGGCACCTGAGACCCCAAGGCTGCCACCTTTTCCCTTGGCGCAAAGCTCGACAGTGCGTGCCACTTGCGGGTCCCGGAACGTGCCGGTTTTCTGCCAAGAATTCCAAACGGATGAAGATTCCTGCCAGGGAAAAGGTGCCAGGACAGAAAGCCATTCTATCTTTTCTAGGGTAAATGAGGCCCCATCATTGGCACCTGAGAGCCCAAGGCTGCCACCATTTCCCTGGGCGCAAATGTTGACGGTGCATGCCACGTGCAGCTCTGGGATAGTGCCGTTTTTCAGACCAGAATTCCAGATGGACAAAGTTCCTCCCAGAGAAAAGGTGCCAGGACAGAAATTCGTTGTTCCTTCTCTAGGGTTAATGGGGCCCCATCATTGGCACCTGAGAGCCCAAGCCTTCCAGGTTTCCCCTGAGCGCAAAGGTCGACGTTGCGTGCCACTTGCGGATACGGGAAAGGTCCACTTTTAAGCCCAGTATTCCAGACGGACAAAGATTCCTGCCAGGGAAAAGGTGCCAGGACAGAAAGCCGTTGTTCCTTTTCTAGGGTTAAAGTTGCTCCATCATTGGCACCTGCAAGCCCAAGGCTGCCACCGTTTCCCTGGACGCAAAGCTCGACTCTGCGTGCCACGTGCGGGTTTGCGAAAATGCCGTTTTTCAGCCCAGAATTCATGATGGTCGAAGATTCCTCCCAGGGAAAAGGTGCCAGGACAGAAAGCCATTCTATCTTTTCTAGGGTAAATGAGGCCCCATCATGGGCACCTGCGAGCCCAAGGCTGCCACCTTTTCCCAGGGGGCAAAGCTCGACAGTGCGTACCACGGGCAGGTCCGGGAAAGTGCCGTTATTCAGCCCAGAATTCTCGACGTCTGAAGATTCCGGGCAGAGATAAGGTGCCAGGACAGAAAGTTCTTGTTCTTTTTCTAGAGTTAATGGGGCCCCATCATTGGCACCTATGCCCTGAAGGGTGCCACCTTTTCCCAGGGCGCAAAGCTCGACAGTCCGTGCCACGTGCGGGTCCGGGAATGTGCTATTTTTCTGCCCAGAATTCCCGACGGATGAAGATTCCTGCCAGGGAAAAGGTGCCAGGACAGAAAGCCATTATTCCTTTTCTAGGGTTAATGGGGCTCCATCATTGGCGCCTGAGACCCCAAGGCTGCCACCATTTCCCTTGGCTCAAAGCTCGACGGTGCGTGCCACATGCGGGTCCGGGAAACTGCCGTTTTTCAGCCCAGAATTCCAGAGGGATTAAGATTCCTCCCAGGGAAAAGGTGCCAGGACAGAAAGCCATTCCATCTTTTCTAGGGTAAATGAGGCCCTATCATTGGCACCTGAGATCCTAAGGCTGCCACCTTTTCCCTGGGTGCAAAAGTCGACGGTGCATGCCACGTGCAGCTCTGGGATAATGCCATTTTTCAGCCCAGAATTCCAGACGGATGAAGACTCCTCCCAGGAAAAGGTGCCAGGACAGAAAGCGATTGTTCCTTTTCTAGGGTTAATGGGGCCCAATCATTGGCACCTGAGTGCCCAAGGCTACAACCTTTCCCCTGAGCGTAAAGCTCGACGTTGCGTGCAACTTGCGGATACGGGAAAGTGCCGCTTTCAAGGCCAGAATTCGCGACGGATCAAGATTCCTGGCAGAGGAAAAGTGCCAGGACAGAAAGCGGTTGTTCCTTTTCTAGGGTTAATGGGACCCCATCATTGGCACCTGAGAGCCCAAGGCTGCCACCATTTCCCTGGGCGCAAAGCTCGACGGTGCGTGCCACGTGCGGGTCCGGGAAAGTGCCGTTTTTCACCCTGAAATTCCAGACGGACAAAGTTCCTCCTAGAGGAAAGGTGCCAGGACAGAAATTCGTTGTTCCTTTTCTAGGGTTAATGGGGCCCCATCATTGGCACCTGAGAGCCCAAGCCTGCCAGGTTTCCCCTGAGCGCAAAGGTCAACGTTGCGTGCAACTTGCGGATACGGGAATGTGCCGCTTTTAAGCCCAGAATTCCCGACGGATGAAGATTTCTCCTAGGGAAAAGGTGCCAGGACAGAAAGCTGTTGTTCCTTTTCTATGGTTAATGTTGCTCCATCATTGGCACCTGAGAGTCCAAGGCTGCCACCTTTTCCCAGGGTGCAAAGCTCGACGGTGCGTGCTACTTGCGGGTCCGGGAGAAATGGGTTTTTTCAGCCCAGAATTCCAGACGGATGAAGACTCCTGCCAGGGAAAAGGTGCCAGGACAGAAAGTTGTTGTTCCTTTTCTAGGGTTAATGGGGCCCCATCATTGGCACCTGAGAGCCCAAGGCTGCCACTTTTTCCCTGGACACAAAGCTCGACGGTGCGTACCACAGGCATGTCCGGGAAAGTGCCGTTATTCAGCCCAGAATTCTCGACGTCTGAAGATTCCTGGTAGAGATAAGGTGCCAGGACAGAAAGTTCTTGTTCTTTTTCTTGAGTTAATGGGGCCCCATCATTGGCACCTGAGACCTGAAGGGTGCCACCTTTTCCCAGGGCGCAAAGCTCGACGGTGCCTGCCACGTGCGGGTCCGGGAAAGTGGTGTTTTTCAGTCCAGAATTCCAGACGGACGAAGATTCCTCCCAGGGAAAATGTGCCAGGATAGAAAGCGCTTATTCCTTTTCTAGGGTGAATGGGGCCTCATCATTGGCACCTGAGATTCCAAGGCTGCCACCTTTTCCCTGGGCGCAATACTGGACGCTGCGTGCCACTTGTGGGTTGGGGAAAGTGCCATTTTTCATCCCAGAATTCCAGACGCATGAAGATTCCTCAAAGGGAAAATTTGCCAGGACAGAAAGCCATTGTTCCTTTTCATGGGGTTAATGGGGCCCCATCATTGGCACCTGAGAGCCCAAGGCTCGCACCTTTTCCCTGGGTGCCAAGCTCAATGGTGCGTGCCACGTGCGGCTCTGGGAATGTGCCCTTTTTCTGCCTAGAATTCCTAACGGATGAAGATTCCTGGCAGAGAAAAAGTGCCAGGACAGAAAGCCATTATTCCTCTTCTAGGGTGAATGGGGCTCCATCATTGGCACCTGAGACCCCAAGGCTGCCACCTTTTCCCTTGGCGCAAAGCTCGACGGTGCGTGCCACTTGCGGGTCCCGGAACGTGCCGGTTTTCTGCCAAGAATTCCAAACGGATGAAGATTCCTCAAAGGGAAAAGGTGCCAGGACAGAAAGCCATTCCATCTTTTCTAGGGTAAATGAGGCCCTATCATTGGCACCTGAGATCCCAAGGCTGCCACCTTTTCCCTGGGTGCAAAAATCTATGGTGCATGCCACGTGCAGCTCTGGGATAATGCCGTTTTTCAGCCCAGAATTCCAGACGGATGAAGATTCCTCCCAGGGAAAAGGTGCCAGGACAGAAATCCATTGTTCCTTTTCTAGGGTTCATGAGGCTCCATCATTGGCACCTGAGAGCCCAAGGCTGGCACCTATTCCCTGGGCGAAAAGCTCGACGGTGCGTGCCACGTGCGGGTCTAGGAAAGTGCCGTTTTTCAGCCCAGAATTGCAGACGGACAAAGATTCCTCCCAGGAAAAGGTGCCAGGACAGAAAGCGATTGTTCCTTTTCTAGGGTTAATGGGGCGCCATCATTGGCACCTGATTGCCCAAGGCTTCAACCTTTCCCCTGAGCGTAAAGCTCGACGTTGCATGCAACTTGCGGATACGGGAAAGTGCCGCTTTCAAGGCCAGAATTCGCGACGGATCAAGATTCCTGGCAGAGGAAAAGTGCCAGGACAGAAAGCAGTTGTTCCTTTCCTAGGGTTAATGGGACCCCATCATTGGCACCTGAGAGTCCAAGGCTGCCACCATTTCCCTGGGCGCAAAGCTCGACGGCGCGTGCCACGTGCGGGTCCGGGAAAGTGCCGTTTTTCAGCCCGGAATTCCAGACGGACAAAGATTCCTCCCAAAGAAAAGGTGCCAGGACAGAAAGCCATTCTATCTTTTCTAGGGTAAATGAGGCCCTATCATTGGCACCTGAGATCCCAAGGCTGCCACCTTTTCCCTGGGTGCAAAAGTCGACGGTGCATGCCACGTGCAGCTCTGGGATAATGCCGTTTTTAGCCCAGAATTCCAGACGGATGAAGATTCCTGCCAGGGAAAAGGTGCCAGGACAGAAATCCATTGTTCCTTTTCTAGGGTTCATGAGGCTCCATCATTGGCACCTGAGAGCCCAAGGCTGGCACCTATTCCCTGGGCGAAAAGCTCGACGGTGCGTGCCACTTGCGGGTCCTGGAACCTGCCGGTTTTCATCCAAGATTTCAAAACGGACAAAGATTCCTGCCAGGGAAAAGGTGCCAGGACAGAAAGCCGTTCTATCTTTTCTAGGGTAAATGAGGCCCCATCATGGGCACCTGCGAGCCCAAGGCTGCCACCTTTTCCCAGGGGGCAAAGCTCGACAGTGCGTACCACGGGCAGGTCCGGGAAAGTGCCGTTATTCAGCCCAGAATTCTCGACGTCTGAAGATTCCGGGCAGAGATAAGGTGCCAGGACAGAAAGTTCTTGTTCTTTTTCTTGAGTTAATGGGGCCCCATCATTGGCACCTATGACCTGAAGGGTGCCACCTTTTTCCAGGGCGCAAAGCTCACCAGTGCGTGCCACGTACGGGTCCGGGAATGTGCTATTTTTCTGCCCAGAATTCCAAACGGATGAAGATTCCTGCCAGGGAAAATGTGCCAGGACAGAAAGCCATTATTCCTTTTCTAGGGTTAATGGGGCTCCATCATTGGCTCCTGAGACCCCAAGGCTGCCACCTTTTCCCTTGGCGCAAAGCTCGACGGTGCGTGCCATATGAGGGTCAGGGAAACTGCCGTATTTCTGCCCAGAATGCCAGAGGGATGAAGATTCCTCCCAGGGAAAAGGTGCCAAGACAGAAAGCCATTCTATCTTTTCTAGGGTAAATGAGGCCCTATCATTGGCACCTGAGATCCCAAGGCTGCCACCTTTTCCCTGGGCGCAAAAGTCGACGGTGCATGCCACGTGCAGCTCTGGGATAATGCCGTTTTTCAGCCCAGAATTCCAGACGGATGAAGATTCCTGCCAGGGAAAAGGTGCCAGGACAGAAATCCATTGTTCCTTTCCTAGGGTTCATGAGGCTCCATCACTGGCACCTGAGAGCCCAAGGCTGGCACCTATTCCCTGGGCGAAAAGCTCGACGGTGCGTGCCACGTGCGGGTCCGGGAAAGTGCCGTTTTTCAGCCCAGAATTGCAGACGGATGAAGATTCCTCCCAGGAAAAGGTGCCAGGACAGAAAGCGATTGTTCCTTTTCTAGGGTTAATGGGGCCCCATCATTGGCACCTGATTGCCCAAGGCTACAACCTTTCCCCTGAGCGTAAAGCTCGACGTTGCGTGCAACTTGCGGATAAGGGAAAGTGCCGCTTTCAAGGCCAGAATTCGCGACGGATCAAGATTCCTGGCAGAGGAAAAGTACCAGGACAGAAATCCATTGTTCCTTTTCTAGGGTTAATGGGACCCCATCATTGGCACCTGAGAGCCCAAGGCTGCCACCATTTCCCTGGGCGCAAAGCTCGACGGTGCGTGCCACGTGCGGGTCCGGGAAAGTGCCTCTTTTAAGCCGAGAATTCCAGACGGACAAAGATTCCTCCCAGGAAAAGGTGCCAGGACAGAAAGCGATTGTTCCTTTTCTAGGGTTAATGGGGCCCCATCATTGGCACCTGATTGCCCAAGGCTTCAACCTTTCCCCTGAGCGTAAAGCTCGACGTTGCGTGCAACTTGCGGATACGGGAAAGTGCCGCTTTCAAGGCCAGAATTCGCGACGGATCAAGATTCCTGGCAGAGGAAAAGTGCCAGGACAGAAAGCGGTTGTTCCTTTTCTAGGGTTAATGGGGCCCCATCATTGGCACCTGAGAGCCCAAGCCTGCCAGGTTTCCCCTGAGCGCAAAGGTCAACGTTGCGTGCAACTTGCGGATACGGGAATGTGCCACTTTTAAGCCCAGAATTCCCGACGGATGAAGATTTCTCCTAGGGAAAAGGTGCCAGGACAGAAATCCATTGTTCCTTTTCTAGGGTTAATGGGGCCCCATCATTGGCACCTGAGATCCCAAGGCTGCCACCTTTTCCCTGGACACAAAGCTCGACGGTGCGTACCACAGGCAGGTCCGGGAAAGTGCTGTTATTCAGCCCAGAATTCTCGACGTCTGAAGATTCCTGGTAGAGATAAGGTGGCAGGACAGAAAGTTCTTGTTCTTTTTCTTGAGTTAATGGGGCCCCATCATTGGCACCTATGCCCTGAAGGGTGCCAACTTTTCCCAGGGCGCAAAGCTCGACGGTGCCTGCCACGTGCGGGTCCAGAAAAGTGGTGTTTTTCAGTCCAGAATTCCAGACGGACGAAGATTCCTCCCAGGGAAAATGTGCCAGGATAGAAAGCGCTTATTCCTTTTCTAGGGTGAATGGGGCCTCATCATTGGCACCTGAGATTCCAAGGCTGCCACCTTTTCCCTGGGCGCAATACTGGACTCTGCGTGCCACTTGTGGGTTGGGGAAAGTGCCATTTTTCATCCCAGAATTCCAGACGCATGAAGATTCCTCAAAGGGAAAATTTGCCAGGACAGAAAGCCATTGTTCCTTTTCATGGGGTTAATGGGGCCCCATCATTGGCACCTGAGATCCCAAGGCTGCCACCTTTTCCCTGGGTGCAAAAGTCGACGGTGCATGCCACGTGCAGCTCTGGGATAATGCCGTTTTTCAGCCCAGAATTCCAGACGGATGAAGATTCCTGCCAGGGAAAAGGTGCCAGGACAGAAATCCATTGTTCCTTTTCTAGGGTTCATGAGGCTCCATCATTGGCACCTGAGAGCCCAAGGCTGGCACCTATTCCCTGGGCGAAAAGCTCGACGGTGCGTGCCACTTGCGGGTCCCGGAACGTGCCGGTTTTCATCCAAGAATTCCAAACGGACAAAGATTCCTGCCAGGGAAAAGGTGCCAGGACAGAAAGCCATTCTATCTTTTCTAGGGTAAATGAGGCCCCATCATGGGCACCTGCGAGCCCAAGGCTGCCACCTTTTCCCAGGGGGCAAAGCTCGACAGTGCGTACCACGGGCAGGTCCGGGAAAGTGCCGTTATTCAGCCCAGAATTCTCGACGTCTGAAGATTCCGGGCAGAGATAAGGTGCCAGGACAGAAAGTTCTTGTTCTTTTTCTAGAGTTAATGGGGCCCCATCATTGGCACCTATGCCCTGAAGGGTGCCACCTTTTCCCAGGGCGCAAAGCTCACCAGTGCGTGCCACGTACGGGTCCGGGAATGTGCTATTTTTCTGCCCAGAATTCCCGACGGATGAAGATTCCTGCCAGGGAAAATGTGCCAGGACAGAAAGCCATTATTCCTTTTCTAGGGTTAATCATTGCCATCATAGCCATCATTGGCTCCTGAGACCCCAAGGCTGCCACCTTTTCCCTTGGCGCAAAGCTCGACGGTGCGTGCCATATGAGGGTCCGGGAAACTGCCGTTTTTCTGCCCAGAATTCCAGAGGGATGAAGATTCCTCCCAGGGAAAAGGTACCAGGACAGAAAGCCATTCTATCTTTTCTAGGGTAAATGAGGCCCTATCATTGGCACCTGAGATCCCAAGGCTGCCACCTTTTCCCTGGGTGCAAAAGTCGACGGTGCATGCCACGTGCAGCTCTGGGATAATGCCGTTTTTCAGCCCAGAATTCCAGACGGATGAAGATTCCTGCCAGGGAAAAGGTGCCAGGACAGAAATCCATTGTTCCTTTCCTAGGGTTCATGAGGCTCCATCACTGGCACCTGAGAGCCCAAGGCTGGCACCTATTCCCTGGGCGAAAAGCTCGACGGTGCGTGCCACGTGCGGGTCCGGGAAAGTGCCGTTTTTCAGCCCAGAATTGCAGACGGACAAAGATTCCTCCCAGGAAAAGGTGCCAGGACAGAAAGCGATTGTTCCTTTTCTAGGGTTAATGGGGCCCCATCATTGGCACCTGAGTGCCCAAGGCTACAACCTTTCCCCTGAGCGTAAAGCTCGACGTTGCGTGCAACTTGCGGATAAGGGAAAGTGCCGCTTTCAAGGCCAGAATTCGCGACGGATCAAGATTCCTCCCAGGGAAAAGGTGCCAGGACAGAAATCCATTGTTCCTTTTCTAGGGTTAATGGGACCCCATCATTGGCACCTGAGAGCCCAAGGCTGCCACCATTTCCCTGGGCGCAAAGCTCGACAGTGCGTGCCACGTGTGGGTCTGGGAAAGTGCCTCTTTTAAGCCGAGAATTGAAGACGGATAAAGATTCCTCCCAGGAAAAGGTGCCAGGACAGAAAGCGATTGTTCCTTTTCTAGGGTTAATGGGGCCCCATCATTGGCACCTGATTGCCCCAGGCTTCAACCTTTCCTCTGAGCGTAAAGCTCGACGTTGCGTGCAACTTGCGGATAAGGGAAAGTGCCGCTTTCAAGGCCAGAATTCGCGACGGATCAAGATTCCTGGCAGAGGAAAAGTGCCAGGACAGAAAGCGGTTGTTCCTTTCCTAGGGTTAATGGGACCCCATCATTGGCACCTGAGAGCCCAAGGCTGCCACCATTTCCCTGGGCGCAAAGCTCGACGGTGCGTGCCACGTGCAGGCCCGGGAAAGTGCCGTTTTTCAGCCTGAAATTCCAGACGGACAAAGATTCCTCCCAGAGAAAAGGTGCCAGGACCGAAAGCCATTGTTCCTTTTCTAGGGTTAATGGGGCCCCATCATTGGCACCTGAGAGCCCAAGCCTGCCAGGTTTCCCCTGAGCGCAAAGGTCAACCTTGCGTGCAATTTGCGGATACGGGATTGTGCCGCTTTTAAGCCCAGAATTCCTGACGGATGAAGATTTCTCCTAGGGAAAAGGTGCCAGGACAGAAAGCTGTTGTTCCTTTTCTATGGTTAATGTTGCTCCATCATTGGCACCTGAGAGTCCAAGGCTGCCACCTTTTCCCAGGGTGCAAAGCTCGATGGTGCGTGCTACTTGCGGGTCCGGGAGAAATGGTTTTTTTCAGCCCAGAATTCCAGACGGATGAAGATTCCTGCCAGGGAAAAGGTGCCAGGACAGAAAGCCGTTGTTCCTTTTCTAGGGTTAATGGGGCCACATTATTGGCACCTGAGTACCGAAGGGTGCCACCTTTTCTCTGGGCGAAAATGTTGACGGTTCGTGCCACGTGCGGCTGTGGGAAAGTGCCGTTTTTCAGCCCAGAATTCCAGATGGATGAAGATTTCTTCCAGGGAAAAGGTGCCAGGACAGAAAGTGTTTGTTCCTTTTCTAAGGTTAATGGGGCCCCCTCATTGGCACCTGAGAGCCCAAGGCTGCCACCTTTTCCCAGGGTGCAATGGTGGCCGGTGCGTGGCATGTGCAGGTTCGGGAAGGTGCCGTTTTTCAGCCCAGAATTCCAGACGGACGAAGATTCCTCCCTGGGAAAAGCTGACAGAAATCGCTTATTCCTTTTCGAAGGTTAATGGGGCACCATCATTGGCACCTGAGAGCCCAAGGCTGCCAGGTTTTCCCTGAGCGCCAAGGTCAACGGTGCGTGCCACTTGCAGATACGGGAATGTGCCGCTTTTAAGCCCAGAATTCCCGACAAGTGAAGATTTCTCCCAGGGAAAAGGTGCCAGGACAGAAAGCCATTGTTCCTTTTCTATGGTTAATGTTGCTTCATCATTGGCACCTGAGAGTCCAAGGCTGCCACCTTTTCCCAGGACGCAAAGCTCGACGGTGCGTGCTACTTGCGGGTCCGAGAGAAATGGGTTTTTTCAGCCCAGAATTGCAGACGGATGAAGATTTCTCCTAGGGAAAAGGTGCCAGGACAGAAATCCATTGTTCCTTTTCTAGGGTTAATGGGGCCCCATCATTGGCACCTGATTGCCCAAGGCTACAACCTTTCCCCTGAGCGTAAAGCTCGACGTTGCGTGCAACTTGCGGATAAGGGAAAGTGCCGCTTTCAAGGCCAGAATTCGCGACGGATCAAGATTCCTGGCAGAGGAAAAGTACCAGGACAGAAATCCATTGTTCCTTTTCTAGGGTTAATGGGACCCCATCATTGGCACCTGAGAGCCCAAGGCTGCCACCATTTCCCTGGGCGCAAAGCTCGACGGTGCGTGCCACGTGCGGGTCCGGGAAAGTGCCTCTTTTAAGCCGAGAATTCCAGACGGACAAAGATTCCTCCCAGGAAAAGGTGCCAGGACAGAAAGCGATTGTTCCTTTTCTAGGGTTAATGGGGCCCCATCATTGGCACCTGATTGCCCAAGGCTTCAACCTTTCCCCTGAGCGTAAAGCTCGACGTTGCGTGCAACTTGCGGATACGGGAAAGTGCCGCTTTCAAGGCCAGAATTCGCGACGGATCAAGATTCCTGGCAGAGGAAAAGTGCCAGGACAGAAAGCGGTTGTTCCTTTTCTAGGGTTAATGGGGCCCCATCATTGGCACCTGAGAGCCCAAGCCTGCCAGGTTTCCCCTGAGCGCAAAGGTCAACGTTGCGTGCAACTTGCGGATACGGGAATGTGCCACTTTTAAGCCCAGAATTCCCGACGGATGAAGATTTCTCCTAGGGAAAAGGTGCCAGGACAGAAATCCATTGTTCCTTTTCTAGGGTTAATGGGGCCCCATCATTGGCACCTGAGATCCCAAGGCTGCCACCTTTTCCCTGGACACAAAGCTCGACGGTGCGTACCACAGGCAGGTCCGGGAAAGTGCTGTTATTCAGCCCAGAATTCTCGACGTCTGAAGATTCCTGGTAGAGATAAGGTGGCAGGACAGAAAGTTCTTGTTCTTTTTCTTGAGTTAATGGGGCCCCATCATTGGCACCTATGCCCTGAAGGGTGCCAACTTTTCCCAGGGCGCAAAGCTCGACGGTGCCTGCCACGTGCGGGTCCAGAAAAGTGGTGTTTTTCAGTCCAGAATTCCAGACGGACGAAGATTCCTCCCAGGGAAAATGTGCCAGGATAGAAAGCGCTTATTCCTTTTCTAGGGTGAATGGGGCCTCATCATTGGCACCTGAGATTCCAAGGCTGCCACCTTTTCCCTGGGCGCAATACTGGACTCTGCGTGCCACTTGTGGGTTGGGGAAAGTGCCATTTTTCATCCCAGAATTCCAGACGCATGAAGATTCCTCAAAGGGAAAATTTGCCAGGACAGAAAGCCATTCTATCTTTTCTAGGGTAAATGAGGCCCTATCATTGGCACCTGAGATCCCAAGGCTGCCACCTTTTCCCTGGGTGCAAAAGTCGACGGTGCATGCCACGTGCAGCTCTGGGATAATGCCGTTTTTCAGCCCAGAATTCCAGACGGATGAAGATTCCTGCCAGGGAAAAGGTGCCAGGACAGAAATCCATTGTTCCTTTTCTAGGGTTCATGAGGCTCCATCATTGGCACCTGAGAGCCCAAGGCTGGCACCTATTCCCTGGGCGAAAAGCTCGACGGTGCGTGCCACTTGCGGGTCCCGGAACGTGCCGGTTTTCATCCAAGAATTCCAAACGGACAAAGATTCCTGCCAGGGAAAAGGTGCCAGGACAGAAAGCCATTCTATCTTTTCTAGGGTAAATGAGGCCCCATCATGGGCACCTGCGAGCCCAAGGCTGCCACCTTTTCCCAGGGGGCAAAGCTCGACAGTGCGTACCACGGGCAGGTCCGGGAAAGTGCCGTTATTCAGCCCAGAATTCTCGACGTCTGAAGATTCCGGGCAGAGATAAGGTGCCAGGACAGAAAGTTCTTGTTCTTTTTCTAGAGTTAATGGGGCCCCATCATTGGCACCTATGCCCTGAAGGGTGCCACCTTTTCCCAGGGCGCAAAGCTCACCAGTGCGTGCCACGTACGGGTCCGGGAATGTGCTATTTTTCTGCCCAGAATTCCCGACGGATGAAGATTCCTGCCAGGGAAAATGTGCCAGGACAGAAAGCCATTATTCCTTTTCTAGGGTTAATCATTGCCATCATAGCCATCATTGGCTCCTGAGACCCCAAGGCTGCCACCTTTTCCCTTGGCGCAAAGCTCGACGGTGCGTGCCATATGAGGGTCCGGGAAACTGCCGTTTTTCTGCCCAGAATTCCAGAGGGATGAAGATTCCTCCCAGGGAAAAGGTACCAGGACAGAAAGCCATTCTATCTTTTCTAGGGTAAATGAGGCCCTATCATTGGCACCTGAGATCCCAAGGCTGCCACCTTTTCCCTGGGTGCAAAAGTCGACGGTGCATGCCACGTGCAGCTCTGGGATAATGCCGTTTTTCAGCCCAGAATTCCAGACGGATGAAGATTCCTGCCAGGGAAAAGGTGCCAGGACAGAAATCCATTGTTCCTTTCCTAGGGTTCATGAGGCTCCATCACTGGCACCTGAGAGCCCAAGGCTGGCACCTATTCCCTGGGCGAAAAGCTCGACGGTGCGTGCCACGTGCGGGTCCGGGAAAGTGCCGTTTTTCAGCCCAGAATTGCAGACGGACAAAGATTCCTCCCAGGAAAAGGTGCCAGGACAGAAAGCGATTGTTCCTTTTCTAGGGTTAATGGGGCCCCATCATTGGCACCTGAGTGCCCAAGGCTACAACCTTTCCCCTGAGCGTAAAGCTCGACGTTGCGTGCAACTTGCGGATAAGGGAAAGTGCCGCTTTCAAGGCCAGAATTGCAGACGGACAAAGATTCCTCCCAGGGAAAAGGTGCCAGGACAGAAATCCATTGTTCCTTTTCTAGGGTTAATGGGACCCCATCATTGGCACCTGAGAGCCCAAGGCTGCCACCATTTCCCTGGGCGCAAAGCTCGAGGGTGCGTGCCACGTGTGGGTCCGGGAAAGTGCCTCTTTTAAGCCGAGAATTGAAGACGGATAAAGATTCCTCCCAGGAAAAGGTGCCAGGACAGAAAGCGATTGTTCCTTTTCTAGGGTTAATGGGGCCCCATCATTGGCACCTGATTGCCCCAGGCTTCAACCTTTCCTCTGAGCGTAAAGCTCGACGTTGCGTGCAACTTGCGGATACGGGAAAGTGCCGCTTTCAAGGCCAGAATTCGCGACAGATCAAGATTCCTGGCAGAGGAAAAGTGCCAGGACAGAAAGCGGTTGTTCCTTTCCTAGGGTTAATGGGACCCCATCATTGGCACCTGAGAGCCCAAGACTGCCACCATTTCCCTGGGCGCAAAGCTCGACGGTGCGTGCCACGTGCAGGCCCGGGAAAGTGCCGTTTTTCAGCCTGAAATTCCAGACGGACAAAGATTCCTCCCAGAGAAAAGGTGCCAGGACCGAAAGCCATTGTTCCTTTTCTAGGGTTAATGGGGCCCCATCATTGGCACCTGAGAGCCCAAGCCTGCCAGGTTTCCCCTGAGCGCAAAGGTCAACGTTGCGTGCAACTTGCGGATACGGGAATGTGCCGCTTTTAAGCCCAGAATTCCCGACGGATGAAGATTTCTCCCAGGGAAAAGGTGCCAGGACAGAAAGCTGTTGTTCCTTTTCTATGGTTAATGTTGCTCCATCATTGGCACCTGAGAGTCCAAGGCTGCCACCTTTTCCCAGGGTGCAAAGCTCGACGGTGCGTGCTACTTGCGGGTCCGGGAGAAATGGGTTTTTTCAGCCCAGAATTCCAGACGGATGAAGATTCCTGCCAGGGAAAAGGTGCCAGGACAGAAAGCCGTTGTTCCTTTTCTAGGGTTAATGGGGCCACATTATTGGCACCTGAGTACCGAAGGGTGCCACCTTTTCTCTGGGCGAAAATGTTGACGGTTCGTGCCACGTGCGGCTGTGGGAAAGTGCCGTTTTTCAGCCCAGAATTCCAGATGGATGAAGATTTCTTCCAGGGAAAAGGTGCCAGGACAGAAAGTGTTTGTTCCTATTCTAAGGTTAATGGGGCCCCCTCATTGGCACCTGAGAGCCCAAGGCTGCCACCTTTCCTTTGGGCGCAATGGTGGCCGGTGCGTGGCATGTGCAGGTTCGGGAAGGTGCCGTTTTTCAGCCCAGAATTCCAGACGGACGAAGATTCCTCCCTGGGAAAAGCTGCCAGGACAGAAATCACTTATTCCTTTTCGAAGGTTAATGGGGCACCATCATTGGCACCTGAGAGCCCAAGGCTGCCAGGTTTTCCCTGAGCGCCAAGGTCAACGGTGCGTGCCACTTGCAGATACGGGAATGTGCCGCTTTTAAGCCCAGAATTCCCGACGGATGAAGATTTCTCCCAGGGAAAAGGTGCCAGGACAGAAAGCCATTGTTCCTTTTCTATGGTTAATGTTGCTTCATCATTGGCACCTGAGAGTCCAAGGCTGCCACCTTTTCCCAGGACGCAAAGCTCGACGGTGCGTGCTACTTGCGGGTCCGAGAGAAATGGGTTTTTTCAGCCCAGAATTCCAGACGGATGAAGATTTCTCCTAGGGAAAAGGTGCCAGGACAGAAATCCATTGTTCCTTTTCTAGGGTTAATGGGGCCCCATCATTGGCACCTGAGAGCCCAAGGCTGCCACCTTTTCCCTGGACGGAAAGCTCGACGGTGCGTACCACAGGCAGGTCCGGCAAAGTACGGTTATTCAGCCCAGAATTCTTGACGTCTGAAGATTCCTGGCAGAGATAAGGTGCCAGAACAGAAAGTTCTTGTTCTTTTTCTTGAGTTAATGGGGCCCCATCATTGGCACCTATGCCCTGAAGGGTGCCACCTTTTCCCAGGGCGCAAAGCTCGACGGTGCCTGCCACGTGCGGGTCCGGGAAAGTGGTGTTTTTCAGTCCAGAATTCCAGACGGACGAAGATTCCTCCCAGGGAAAATGTGCCAGGATAGAAAGCGCTTATTCCTTTTCTAGGGTGAATGGGGTCTCATCATTGGCACCTGAGATTCCAAGGCTGCCACCTTTTCCCTGGGCGCAATACTGGACGCTGCGTGCCACTTGTGGGTTGGGGAAAGTGCCATTTTTCATCCCAGAATTCCAGACGCATGAAGATTCCTCAAAGGGAAAATTTGCCAGGACAGAAAGCCATTGTTCCTTTTCATGGGGTTAATGGGGCCCCATCATTGGCACCTGAGAGCCCAAGGCTCGCACCTTTTCCCTGGGTGCCAAGCTCAATGGTGCGTGCCACGTGCGGCTCTGGGAATGTGCCCTTTTTCTGCCCAGAATTCCTGATGGATGAAGATTCCTGGCAGAGAAAAAATGCCAGGACAGAAAGCCATTATTCCTTTTCTAGGGTTAATGGGGCTCCATCATTGGCACCTGAGACCCCAAGGCTGCCACCTTTTCCCTTGGCGCAAAGCTCAACAGTGCGTGCCACGTGCGGATCCGGGAAACTGCCAGTTTTCTGCCCAGAATTCCACACGGATGAAGATTCCTGCCAGGGAAAAGATGCCAGGACAGAAAGCCATTCCATCTTTTCTAGGGTAAATGAGGCCCCATCATTGGCACCTGAGAGCCCAAGGCTGCCACCGTTTCCCTGGGCGCAAAAGTCGACGGTGCATGCCACGTTCAGCTCTGGGATAATGCCATTTTTCATCCCAGAATTCCCGACGGATGAAGATTCCTGCCAGGGAAAAGGTGCCAGGACAGAAAGCGATTGTTCCTTTTCTAGGGTTCATGAGGCTCCATCATTGGCACCCGAGAGCCCAAGGCTGGCACCTATTCTCTGGGCGAAAAGCTCGACAGTGCGTGCCACGTGTGGGTCTGGGAAAGTGCCGTTTTTCAGCCCAGAATTGCAGACGGACAAAGATTCCTCCCAGGAAAAGGTGCCAGGACAGAAAGCGGTTGTTCCTTTTCTAGGGTTAATGGGGCCCCATCATTGGCACCTGATTGCCCAAGGCTACAACCTTTCCCCTGAGCGTAAAGCTCGATGGTGCGTGCAACTTGCGGATACGGGAAAGTGCCGCTTTCAAGGCCAGAATTCGCGACGGATCAAGATTCCTGGCAGAGGAAAAGTGCCAGGACAGAAAGCGATTGTTCCTTTTCTAGGGTTAATGGGACCCCATCATTGGCACCTGAGAGCCCAAGGCTGTCACCATTTCCCTGGGCGCAAAGCTCGACGGTGCGTGCCACGTGCGGGTCCGGGAAAGTGCCGTTTTTCAGCCCAGAATTCCAGATTGACAAAGATTCCTCCAGGGGAAAAGGTGCCAGGACAGAAAGCTGTTGTTCCTTTTCTAGGGTTAAAGTTGCTCCATCATTGGCACCTGAGAGCCCAAGGCTGCCACTTTTCCCTTGGCGCAAAGCTCGTCTCTGCGTGCCACGTGCGGCTTTGCGAAAATGCCGTTTTTCAGCCCAGAATTCATGATGGTCAAAGATTCGTCCCAGGGAAAAGGTGCCAGGACAGAAAGCCGTTCTATCTTTTCTAGGGTAAATGAGGCCCCATCATTGGCACCTGCAAGCCCAAGGCTGCCACCTTTTCCCTGGATTCAAAGCTCGACAGTGCGTACCACGGGCAGGTCCGGGAAAGTGCAGTTATTCAGCCCAGAATTCTCGACGTCTGAAGATTCCGGGCAGAGATAAGGTGCCAGGACAGAAAGTTCTTGTTCTTTTTCTTGAGTTAATGGGGCCCCATCATTGGCACCTATGACCCGAAGGGTGCCACCTTCTCCCAGGGGGCAAAGCTCGACGGTGCCTGCCAGTGGTGGGTCCGCGAAAGTGCCATATTTCAGCCCAGATTTCCTGACGGATGAAGATTCCTGCCAGGGAAAAGGTGCCAGGACAGAAATCAATTGTTCCTTTTCTAAAGTTAATGGGGCCCCCTCATTGGCACCTGAGAGCCCAAGGCTGCCACCTTTCCCATGGGCGCAATGTGGATGGTGAGTGCCATGTGCAGGTTTGGGAAGGTGCCGTTTTTCAGCCCAGAATTCCAGACAGAAAAAGATTCCTCCCTGGGAAAAGCTGCCAGGACAGAAATCGCTTATTCCTTTTCGAAGGTTAATGGGGCGCCATCATTGGCACCTGAGAGCCCAAGGCTGCCAGGTTTTCCCTGAGCGCAAAGCTCGATGGTGCGTGCCACGTGCGGGTGTGTGAAAATGCCATTTTTCAGCCCAGAATTCCTGACGGTCAAGATTTCTGACAGAGAAAACGTGTCAGGACAGAAAGCGATTTTTCTTTTTCTAGGGTTAATGGGACCCCATCATTGGCACCTGAGAGCCCAAGGCTGCCACCTTTTCCCTGGGCGCAACGCTCAACGGTGCGTGCTACGGGTGGGTCTGGGAAAATGCCAATTTTCTGCCCAGAATTCCAGACAGACGCAGATTCCTGGCAGTGAAAATGTGCCTGGACAGAAAGGGCTTGTTCCTTTTCTAGGGTAATGTGGCTGTATCATTGGCACCTGAGAGCCCAAAGCTGCCACCTTTTCCCTGGGCACAAAGTTCGACGGTGCGTGCCACTTGCGGGTCCGGGAATGTGCCGTATTTCAGCCCAGAATTCCAGACGGATGAAGATTCCTGCCAGGGAAAATGTGCCAGGATAGAAATCTATTGTTCCTTTTCTAGGGTTAATGGGGCCCCATTATTGGCACCTGAGAACTGAAGGGTGCCACCTTTTCCCTGGGCTCAAAGCTCAAAGGTGCCTGCTACGTGCGGCTCTGGGAAACTGCCATTTTTCAGCCCAGAATTCCAAATGGATGAAGATTTCTCCCAGGGAAAAGGTGCCAGGCGAGAAAACATTTTTTCCTTTTCTAGTGTTAATGGGGCCCCCTCATTGGCACCTGAGTGCCCAAAGCTTCCACCATTTTACTGGGCGCAAAGCTCGACCGTGCGTGCCATGTGCATGTCCGGGAAAGTGCAGTTTTTCAGCCCAGAATTCCAGAGGGATGAAGATTCTTCCCATGGAAAGCTGCCAGGACAGAAAGCCATTGTTCCTTTTCTAGGGTTAATGGGGCCCCATCATTGGCACCTGAGAGCCCAAAGCTGCCACCTTTCTCTATGACGCAAAGCTCGAAATTGCGTGCCACTTGCAGGTCCTGGAAAGTGCCGTTTTTATCCTAGACTTCCAGACGGACGAGGATTCCTTCCACAGGAAAGGTGCCAGGACAGAAAGTCATTGTTCCTTTTCTAGGGTTAATAGGGCCCCATTATTGGCACCTGAGAGCCCAAGACTGGCACCTTTCCCCTGGGCATAAAACCCGATAGTGCGTGCTACGTGCAGGTCCGGGAAAGTGCCATTTTTCAGCCCAGAATTCCAGATAGACGAATATTCCTTCCAGGGAAATGGTGCCAGCACAGAAAGCCATTTTTCTTTTTCTAGTGTTAATTGGGCCGCATCATTGGCTTCTGACAGCCCAAGGCTGCCACCTTTCCACTGGGCGCAAAGCTCGACGGTGCGTGCCACATGCGGGCTCAGGAAAGTGCCGTTTTTCAGCCCAGAATTCCAGACAGAGGAGGTTTCCTGCCAGAGAAAAGGTTTCAGGACAGAAATTGATTATTCCTTTTCTAGGGTTCATGAGGCCCCGTCATTGGCACCTGAGTGCCCAAAGCTGACACCTTTTTACTGGGCGCAAAGCTCGACGGTGCATGCCATGTGCATGTCCAGGAAAGTGCAGATTTTGAGCCCGGAATTCCAGATGGATGAAGATTCCTCCCAGGGAAAGCTGCGAGGACAGAAAGTCATTGTTCCTTTTCTCGGCTTAATGGGGCCCCATTATTGGCACCAGAGAGCCCAAGGCTGGCACCTTTTCCTTGGGCGTAAGACTCCATAGTGCGTGCTACGTGTGGGTCCGGCAAAAGTGCCGTTTTTGAGCCCAGAATTACAGGCGGTCAAAGATTCCTGCCAGGGAAAAGGTGCCAGGAGAGAAAGTGTTTGTTCCTTTTCTAAGGTTAATGGGGCCCCCTCATTGGCACCTGAGAGCCCAAGGCTGCCACCTTTTCCCAGGGTGCAATGGTGGCCGGTGCGTGGCATGTGCAGGTTCGGGAAGGTGCCGTTTTTCAGCCCAGAATTCCAGACGGACGAAGATTCCTCCCTGGGAAAAGCTGACAGAAATCGCTTATTCCTTTTCGAAGGTTAATGGGGCACCATCATTGGCACCTGAGAGCCCAAGGCTGCCAGGTTTTCCCTGAGCGCCAAGGTCAACGGTGCGTGCCACTTGCAGATACGGGAATGTGCCGCTTTTAAGCCCAGAATTCCCGACAAGTGAAGATTTCTCCCAGGGAAAAGGTGCCAGGACAGAAAGCCATTGTTCCTTTTCTATGGTTAATGTTGCTTCATCATTGGCACCTGAGAGTCCAAGGCTGCCACCTTTTCCCAGGACGCAAAGCTCGACGGTGCGTGCTACTTGCGGGTCCGAGAGAAATGGGTTTTTTCAGCCCAGAATTCCAGACGGATGAAGATTTCTCCTAGGGAAAAGGTGCCAGGACAGAAATCCATTGTTCCTTTTCTAGGGTTAATGGGGCCCCATCATTGGCACCTGAGAGCCCAAGGCTGCCACCTTTTCCCTGGACGGAAAGCTCGACGGTGCGTACCACAGGCAGGTCCGGCAAAGTACGGTTATTCAGCCCAGAATTCTTGACGTCTGAAGATTCCTGGTAGAGATAAGGTGCCAGGACAGAAAGTTCTTGTTCTTTTTCTTGAGTTAATGGGGCCCCATCATTGGCACCTATGCCCTGAAGGGTGCCACCTTTTCCCAGGGCGCAAAGCTCGACGGTGCCTGCCACGTGCGGGTCCGGGAAAGTGGTGTTTTTCAGTCCAGAATTCCAGACGGACGAAGATTCCTCCCAGGGAAAATGTGCCAGGATAGAAAGCGCTTATTCCTTTTCTAGGGTGAATGGGGCCTCATCATTGGCACCTGAGATTCCAAGGCTGCCACCTTTTCCCTGGGCGCAATACTGGACGCTGCGTGCCACTTGTGGGTTGGGGAAAGTGCCATTTTTCATCCCAGAATTCCAGACGCATGAAGATTCCTCAAAGGGAAAATTTGCCAGGACAGAAAGCCATTGTTCCTTTTCTGGGGTTAATGGGGCCCCATCATTGGCACCTGAGAGCCCAAGGCTCGCACCTTTTCCCTGGGTGCCAAGCTCAATGGTGCGTGCCACGTGCGGCTCTGGGAATGTGCCCTTTTTCTGCCCAGAATTCCTGATGGATGAAGATTCCTGGCAGAGAAAAAGTGCCAGGACAGAAAGCCATTATTCCTTTTCTAGGGTTAATGGGGCCCCATCATTGGCACCTGAGAGCCCAAGCCTGCCAGGTTTCCCCTGAGCGCAAAGGTCAACCTTGCGTGCAATTTGCGGATACGGGAATGTGCCGCTTTTAAGCCCAGAATTCCCGACGGATGAAGATTTCTCCCAGGGAAAAGGTGCCAGGACAGAAAGCTGTTGTTCCTTTTCTATGGTTAATGTTGCTCCATCATTGGCACCTGAGAGTCCAAGGCTGCCACCTTTTCCCAGGGTGCAAAGCTCGACGGTGCGTGCTACTTGCGGGTCCGGG